>NW_020524346.1:0-45000 GCF_003368295.1 Carassius auratus
AAAACAAATGGCGTATGATAAACAGGAGCTCACAAAAGCTGCTGAGCGACTACCATATGTCAGATAGACGGATGATCTTACCAGGCACTGTCGCACCGACGGCGGCGAGGCTTACGCAGATCAACACCCCGGGCAGAATGAGGGAGGCCCGGGCTCGCCGTGCGCTCCGGCTCGGGCAAAACAACATCCTTCACCGCGCTTCTCAAGTCCAGGATACCAGATGAGAGCTCCGGAGTGTCATTCTCACATCTGTGTGGGTCGTACACGACCGACAGAGACAAACCGGCCCGAATAAAGATGCAAGCTTTAACTCAAGAAGAGCGTTAAACCGGTGCCCGCGTTGTACAGAGCTAAAGATAGAGAGATAGAGGAGATAGCGGCAGGAGGGAGGAGGCTGATAGACACGCTACAGGACAGATTAGAACAGCTACATGCAGCAGCGCGAGGATGAATGAGCTCGTGACGCAATGACGCTGACGTGGATAACGCTTCTCTCAGGTGAGGGGACATTCTGTTACTAACGCAATAAAATATATTTAAGTTTTAAATAAAGAATATTTGTAACGACACAATTATATAATAATTTATTTGATCATAAAAAAAATAATAGAAGGGCATATGTCATCATAAATGGTCACAGTGGGAACTTGTCATTAAAGGAATTATTTACCCCAAAATGAATATTTGCTGGAAATTTCATGTTCCATGTTCACATCCATTGCTTTTTTCAGTAAAAGAAAAAGTCATCTTGTCTGAATCAGGAGAGAAATGCAAACTTTCTGTTTTAATCAAAGCCACTGCTAGAAAGAACACATTTTTTAAAATCAAATTTTGTGTCCTTAAACTTTAGTTAGTGAAATATAAAGTATTACATATAATATAAAACCCGAGGCATAATTTTTTTTTTTTGCAATTTACTGTATTAGACTATAACATTAGAAATAAATTAGGAGTAGGAAAATGAACTTATAAAAAGGAAATTTAGAAATCATGTTTATGAAATTTTGAATTCATGCTTACTGATAGAGGCACCTAGTGGCTAAAGTTTCCACATGCAAATTGTTCGTTTTTCCGTCATGCATTGCCTCTTGATGACATGAATGAACGAATTGAATGTACAGGTACAAAGAAATTTTTCTGCATTGTTTATTATGCATCATATTCTTGCTCACAATCTGTGGTATCCAGGGCCATCAAATGGCTCAATGTCCTTACCTGAGTACTGACAGAAATAATAAACAGGTATTAAATGCTGTAAAGATTTTTATTATTTATTTTGATCACCATCGTTTTCAGAGATCCACAACCTTTGAGACTCAGGTGAAATCAAATGTAACACTAATAGTGAGACATGCAAGTGTTTTAAGAAGTAGATACATCAGATCTGAGAGACCTCTTCAAATTGCTTGGGTTTAAGGTGCGCGGTCTGGATGGCGGGAATTTATACAGAGGACGAGCCACTGCGAACCAAAGAGATTCAAGACAATAGAGACAGGAAAATTTACAAGGTGTCTGTATTCTGATATCTCAGTGAGGTTAAAACTAAATGTTTGTAGTGCTGAACATTCAGCATGTAAGGAGATTTGTGCCGCTGGCTTACCTGTGGATGGATTCCGGTCCTGGGACAGAAGGACAGGTAGGATGCACATAGGAGGTCTGTGATTTTTCTACAGGGCTTTCTATGGTGAGGTTTTGGTAGTGTCAACTGCAAAAGCATGACGCCAGAAACAAATTCAATGCTAGACAAACAGGTGTCAAACACTGTAACTTTCACAGATAAACCAATAAAGATTTTTACCACCAAAGTGGGAACCTACAAGTGTTTCCAAGATACCTCTGTTTTGCTTGGAACAAGATGTTAGATGTCTGGATGGTCGGAATTTGGCCAAAAAAGGAAGAGCCACTACAAAACATAATGGGATTCAATACAAAAAGGAAGTTAATTGCCTGGTTGTTTTGCACCAAGTGCAACTCCTAAATTTTAAGGAGGCATGTAAGATTACGCAGTGACATCTAACAGAGTGATGTTAAAATTGAATGTTATAGATATATGTGTTATAAGATATGTGGATCACATCACCTCTGACTTGATGCTGACTCAGGAAAGAAGGTCCAGTAGGGGGCGCAGTGGAGGCCTGTGGCCCTCTGTTGACAGTTTCCTGGGAGTGTCAACTGCAAAAGCCACAATGATTACTTCATGAGGATTCACTCTAAACATGTTTATTTATATCAACGATATAAATGTAATCGTCTATTTCAGTAATTATATATTAAGTTCAACTTTCAGCCTAACAGCATTAGAACAATATTTACACAATTTATTATCCTCTGACTTGGAGAGGGGCGTGATTTCTTTCTTTCTTTTTTTTTTTTACACTTTCTTGCCTTTTCCTTGCAAGCTCTTCTCTCCACATCAGGCCTTTTGTAAGCTAAACCAACAAAAAAAAGCAACAAGTTTACATTTTAACATACTGTCCTTAAAAAACAGGAAGAAAAAAAAAACTTACCTGGAATTCTGATACCAACTCCGTAGCAAATCATTCCTTTGAAAGTACAATTTGAAAAAAAATATTTGATATGGAGTATGAGCTGATGTGCGCGAGTCGATAGATGGACTCGTTTGCAAGAAGACACGATTTCGATGGGACAGTTATCAAAAAAACGTATATCATAGAATCATAAGATAAATAACGTTAGATTTTGATATATTTCTAATCGAACTAAATGTTAAATATCCAGTTTAAAAAGTTAATAATAAATAAATCAAAATGAAAGAAATCAGGAAGAGACACTAACCTGAAACTTCCGACTGTTTCTTAAAAAAGCAAAATGTTCTGATGCGGTTTGTGTGATTGAGTAAAAGCTGTATACGGATCCTTTGCAAGACTTACAAAGACAAAATCTTAAAAATATGAATCTTCAGATAAACTACAACCAAGACAATGTGTGCTTCTAAATATGTATGACGCCACAGTAACTGAATACGTCACCTCAGCGTAAAAATCTATTCGAAGACACCAGGGAAAATACATTAAATGTTTGATTAAAATCCTGTTCATGCTACTTTGTTATAATTTATGTATGTGTGTTAATCTCTAATATATATATTAGATTAGATATTAGTTATATCTATAATAAAAAAAAAAATTACATCACAGCAAAATAGACAATTTAGGGTCATAAACTTGATTTTAATGGCAAGTCAGTCAATACAAAACAGCTATCAAAAAAGATGCTATGAAAATCTTGTTCTGTTACAGAAACAGAATATCACATCACTTTGGCCCTCAAGAAATTCTTCAGATTCATCTCAAATTAATGTATAGAAAATATCTTAAGAAATAAATATAATCCCATCTGTATTATGCCCACATATTGAAGTAAATCAGTCATAAGCCCTTTGTGAAACAAGAGGTACACAGGTTGACATCTGTTTGAAAACAGCCATCAGCGACACAATACAAGGTGTACATCGTAATTAAGACTTGAAATGGAAAGGTTTGGGGCTGATATAATCATTCAACAGCATGCTATAAAGTGACAGATTGTATTCATCTCTGAGCTACATTATGGCTGTGTGACACTAGAAGCTTAGACTAATAACATTGAGGCATCTGAAATATTCTCAGATGATATGTCGAAAGCGACAAATCTAGTGTAAGCAGCACCTCTAGTGTGATGCTGAAGTTGTACGTGGGACAATGGAGGCTGTCAAAAATTGCTAAATTAATTTACATGTATGTATAACTAATAGTGATCATCACCCTGACAGCACAAATGATTTATTTATTGCACAAAAACATGTAAATATCACTATATGATCTGCCTGCATCCCGGGCTTTCATTACAGTCGCATGTTTTTGGTAAAGGAAAGGGCAACTCTCTCAAAATCATCCCTTGGTCAGTCACTGCTTGAAAGCAGGATGAATGCATTGGCTGCAAATATGCACACACATACACAAATGCACAGATTTAGTATAGGCACATTATGAAATGCACAGAGTCTTTGACATAATGATAAAGGCCACCATCCATGCGTTCCACACACACATGCATACATGTTCAAGTCATAGATCATTGATTTCCCTGATGTTTATGTATCGAAAACATGTTAAACTGTGTTTTACTGGTCCATTCTCCCTCATTTAAACACTGTTTTTTGGGGGTTTGGTCATAGGAGCCCTGTGTTAAAGATGTCATGTAGACTTCAAGCCACTTACACTTTAAGGATGAATAATAAAAAAAAAAAATGCACAGGACTGACAACCGTTGATCCGAAAGAAAAAGACAAAGAAAAACATTTAAATAAAGTCTAATCCACATAAAGTGGTGTGAGAGATTCTTGTACACCTCTTTAATACCCAAAACCGACTTCTTTTCAATTGTAGACAATTGAGAAGAATGTATTGCAACTACCATAATATCAGCGAGACAGGAGCTCTCCCTCTGTTCAGATCAATATAATTCCAACTGTGCAAGATAAGACCATCTTAACCAGGGGAAGACTGACAGTACAGCTCAGGTGGAACAGTCCAGGCTTAGCAGAAACATATTCATTAGCACAATCCGCATTTTCTGATCTGAGATTGGTGACAGGGAGCAACAGCCCTGTGTTCTGTGAAGGGGACCGTGGTCACCGCTGATCCCGCAGTCAGGGGCTGCTCTCAGGCTCTTTCTGCAGAGAGCTGCAGGTCTCCTGGTTTTCACCGTCAACGATGCAGCCTCAGTGTCTTTCTCGCTTTGCTCCAGCACCAGCTGGATGGTAGTGCTTTCAATCTCACCCTCCGCAAACTCGTCCTTTGCTATACGGAACTTAATATTTAACTTCTCAGGTTTTTCTAAAAGGAAAGAAAAAAATATATATATACTGAAGAAACTCAAAATTGGAGACCATCTCAAAAATGGTCAGGCATCTTTAATCTATAAATTGTGCAAATGCTATAATAAACAATTATTATATATATATATATAATATAGGTCAAGTCAGTTACCTTTTCCTAGTTGTTTCTCTTTGGGCAGCAGAAGGACATCCACATTGTGATGTTCTTGCAGAGCGGCACTGAGTGTAGCTCCCTCTTTACTGAAGAGGAACACCAGGGGAACTGTGATGTCATCTGTAGGTTCTCCGTCTCCAACCATCTGGAACAATGGAGTCTCAGCACTGCTGCTGCCCTCTCTGTGATCTATGAGAACATTGAAAAAAGAAGGATCCAGTTTTTAAGTTGGTTAGGAAGAAATCATATGCCTAGTCTGCAAGTAATGCTAAACTAGATCTCACCAACGAAGATGACTCCGGTGGCTCCTGCTTCCTGCAGGCGCCGAGCTTTTACAGCGAACATGCAGTCTCCTCTCAATGCCAGAGCTATGTGTCCCTGCATCTCTACTGCGTTTTCAATCGGGCCACATGCTGTATATGGAACACTCTTCACAATACTGCCTTTCACCTTAGAGAAAGACACAGAAGAGACAATAATTAAATGTGGTAAATGTACGGCATACCCAGCACAAGCAGATTCCATACAGTTGCTCACCCCATGCTCTTGTTTGGTAAGATCCATTCCAAACTTTGCTGGACCAGCCGTGAGGACAGTTCGACCCAAAAACGGAGGGGAAATGAGCTGCACAATTAGTGGCACCACTTCCTCATGCTCCGGTGTTTGGCTCACCTCAGCAACTAGCTTTAACTTGTACACACCCTTCTGAGAGTCCTGTGGAGAAAGAGACAGATGAAAGAAGAAATAAATCACAGGTATTCAACGGGTGGTCCCAGTGTCACTTGAAACTATTATTAAAAAAATAATAATTAGGTAGATGAAATGAGTAAAAAGGACACTGTAAAATAAATTGTTATTCTGGACATATCAATATTGTATAAGTATAAAAACAGTAACATATCTTCCAGACTATTAAGTCGCACTTTTTTTTTTCATAGTTTGGCTGGTCTTGCGACGTATAGTCAGCTGCGATTATTTATCAAAATTAATTTGCCTTGAACCGAGAGAAATGAACTAAGAGAAAACATTACCGTCTACAGCCATCAGAGGGCGCTCTATGCTGCTCAGTGCTCCTGCAGCCTACACTGAAAACATAGAGCGCCCTCTCCCGGCTGGAGACGGTAATGTTTTCTCTTGGTTCTTGGTTCTAAATAAATGCGACTTATAGTCCAGTGCGACTTTTTTTTCCTCATCATGACGGATTTTTGGCTGATGCGACTTATACTTGTGTGACTTATAGTCTGAAAAATACGGTATATAAATAATAGTAAAATAACACTGATTGGTCCAATGAAAGGAATCGTTCTCGCTGATTCACCGGAGAAGATGAGCTTAGGCTGGCGGAGACCAGCTCAGTAAGGGGCGTCAAAGAGATGCCAATGCTTTTCAGAAACTCAACTGGCTCCAGGCCTGTGTCATGAAGAGGCAGTTCAATCCCCCTGTGTTGAGAGAGAAAAAAAAAAAAAGAAAAAAAAAGAGGAGGTTAGGTCTTTTTCTCTTATACATGCTGCTTCATGATAAACCTGTAACATGTGACCCACCTGACATGTGAGGGCTGCTGCGTTCTTCCCAAACCAGTGAGGTATTTATAACCGTCTCTGATAGTCTTGGCAAAGGTGGGGTTGTTAGGGAACAGGGTTTGAGCACTAGGGCAAGAGTATGAAAATAAATCGTCTTCATGAGCTTGAGGTTCCTGAAAGATACACAGTGATCATGAGACTGTCTGAAACGGTTTTATTCGCAAATGTTTTATGTAATGTTCCAATTTTGGATAGAAACATCGCTATTTTAGACAACTACAGACAAAAAAAATAAAGACCAAAAGTTGCAGCTGCAGAGATGATCACATTGTGGGGATTTAAATCTTTCAAAACCAAAGTCTGAGAAACATTCAGTCGTAGACAGAAAATAACTCCATAGGGAGAATAAGGTGAGCTCTTACCGTGTTGTTGGTATGACAGGAGGGTTGGATCGTAGACAGAGATACTGGAAGCAAATGAGCCTCAGTAGTGAAAATATAATCATCAATGTTTATAGGCAACTGGCTCTTCTCTGAGAAGAGCAGGTAGAGGTACTTAAACATCTCAGCTAGGAAGAAGGAATCCATCCTTAAAACGAACAAACATAAACATAAAAATGATTTTACTACTGCTGCCTTTCAAAATTCATCTAGATATACAATGATGCAAACAATATGGAAGAATTACGAACAGGACTCTCACCTGTCCTCATGTGTTCCTGTCCTCACATCCTGTACGGCAGCGAAGCCACAGGGGACCCGGGCGTGAGTGTTCAGCTTCTCCACTATAGACTGGCCTACTTTCAAGTAGTAAGGATCACCTGTTGCCTAGAAATGAGGCGGAAAATGTTATTTAAAAACAATGAGGACAGACAAAATGATGACCTTAAGCACTGTTCACACTGTGCTGCTGGTTGCTAGGAGGCGTTCATATTCGGCTGTATCAGGTGGTATACCTACTTTGTAAAGGAAATATGTGCTTTCAGCAAACTCTGGTCTCAACGGGTGCTGGCCCCAGTGAACTCTGAACTCAGAGGTAAAGGCCTGTTGGACAACATCATTTGGTAGTCAATTTATATGGAGGATTAGTATTGAAAATACTGTAATATTAGGCAGTGATCTCTGCAGATTGAGGATGTTTAGGTTTAATTTGACTTGTGTCAATGCAGTCATCCATTAATCACCTCAGGGAGGAAATTGTGCCGTTTAGTCACTTGGTACAGCATCTCATGCGTCTCAATAGCAGGTTTCAAGTCTCCTCTCAACACCTGAAAGACATTTTGGTATATTTCATTGCTCATTTTGAATTTCAAATTGAACATTTGATTTTAAAAACAGCTGCTTGTGTCTTTTTTTTTCTTTTCTTTTTTTTAAAGTGAGTAGAATCTAATCTTGAATTCAAATGTAACTTTGACCTGCCAGCCAATGGTTTCATACTTCATACTATAAAATAAAACAACATTTGGCTTCCTAGCTAAACAAAGTCCTAGCTTTGAAAGTCATTTGACAATCAATGAGCTTCTTGTTTTCTTAATGTTTGTATATTTAAATATATCACAGAAGAACCTTAAATTGTGACTTCTATTCTCGTTAAACCATTCATATAGCATTAGGTTTTTAACAACAAAGATGTAATTTTAAAGAACTTCGCACCTAACTGGCCAACAATGTCCATTTTTCCTCAATCAAAATTAATTTTGGATCCTGACTCCAACTTAAACTGATCTAAATTCACATTCTATTTTTTGAGGCGACGTGGATGAAGAGGTGAACCTGTAGTCCAGGGAAGAAGGCGAGCAAGGAATCCATCCAGCTTCGCACGTTTACGGTGGGGTTGTGCATGTGGACGTTGAGCAGCAGAGGAGGCTGGCTGATGTACTTCATAATGGCACTGTAGTGCTGTTACAATAGACAAAGTCACATGTGCAGATAATAGATGCAAAACAAGCTCCGTTTGACTAATAGAGGCTTGATTATTTCTGGAGAATAAAGAGCCCTTACTGTGTTGAATCTGTCAAGGTACACCTTGTCCCCAAGAAGAATATAAGCTTTCATCAAGTATTCATAATACGAGTCAATTCCAGCACCAACACCACTATCTGTAATGAGAAACATATATTAATATAGTCTCTGTAAGAGTCAAAGTCGGATTAGATGTGGTAAAATAGCTGTGTGGGAAAGTTTTTACTGTGTAAATGACATCGAAGCACCAGTGCAAAGCCTCACCTCTGCGAACCCAGTCTCCGTTGTGGATGTTGATCACAGTGCCGACAAGGTCACTTCCTCTTTGCCTCTTCTCCCAGAGGACATCCATAGCTTTCCTAGCATGTTCCTACATAGGATACATGTTGAATAACTTCCTAGAACACATTTCTCATTGTCGGAGTCTTAAAATAGGTTATTAGTCAGAAAACATCCTGGATATTTACCTCAAATATTGGGTCCCCGGACAGTTGGCTGAGAGCTGCAAACTCCAGAATCATGGTGCCTGCGCAAGCAGTGCAAGTGTCTGACTCCGTTCCTGTACGAGAAAGGGGGTTGACGACTCCATAGCGCAAATTTACCTGGAGAGAAAAACGAAAATGATTTAAATATGAATAACAACATTTGAATTAGCATAAAAATGCTAATTGACTGTGATGTAAGCTGTATCGATACAATGTCAGTAGTATATGTAAATGAACACGGTGTACTTGTTAAAACTACAAATCATACTTCTGCATTTTTTTAATTTCCACTAATGGACAGGTGGACTAGGGGACAGGCAGCGCAAAATCAAAAGTGCATTATGTGTGTTGAAGTTTTCGGCAAAATGAATCAACTCACTTTCTCGCCAGTGGTGAATTAGCACTTTGTGAATAGAATAGAAGGAGAGTTTGAAATATTCAAATCAACAGTGTTGGAGTTACCCGAGGATAAGGAAGGCCACTGGTGGTGTTAAAGGCAGGCAGGAGGCGGTAGCCCAGCTCTTTAGCCATGTGCAGCAGTTCATCTCTGTACCATTGCATCCTCTCTCCACGCTGCTTTAGAACATCTGCCATGACATGTGCACCCAACAAACCACTGGAAGAACAGGGAGAAGTTTAATCAACAATGCATTTCATAAGTCAATAAGAACAATGAGCTTGAGAGAATAAAGCCTCTAAACCTAATTAGATGACCAGTTGACCAAAATGTACAGTTTTTTAACATGAGATAAACGCATCCAAAGCTAGAGAAACATCATGATCCGTACCCCAGCACACGGATATTGGTCTCAAAGACAGAGACGACTATGTCATTATCGAATCTGACGTCTTGCACGGTCTTCTTTACAGCCTCCTCAAATTCATCCAGTTTGTTTAACAGCTGCTCAAAACACACAAAACAACAGTTTAGAGGCATTTATTATTTGTATTGATATGAATAAGCTTGCTTAACATGTCTGGCTGCTTAAACATCACTAGTGTTTTGGATCAAGTTAATACTAAGGTTTTATATTAAAGACTTAACTCACCACAAGAGTATCTAAAGTGTCTATTAATGTTAAAGAGAACCTGTGAAGAGAGAAAGAGAGGTTGCCTTTAATATCCCGAAGATTCAACACAGAACATCTTTATTGAAAAGCTGACCCAAGACTTTTCAGATGTCCCATCAATGTTTTTATTAATCTTTGAAAGGAAGTATAGCAAACTGATTATTAGTCATATTTCCAGAATCTAACTAGCATGTCATTACAAGGGTCATGTGCAGCAAAGGTTTTAATAATAATGGTAAAGGTTTTATGAGCCTGACTCACTTTCCCAAAGAGTCATCGATGTCCCCTCGATTGGGTTCCAGCCCTCTCACCCTTCCTCTACAGCTGAGGGGCATCAACTCATCTGCTGGGTAAGCATAGTCCTGAAAGAGGATAGGAGAAGAAAAGATGCATCTCAAATGATAGCAGATTAATAACAGGCATGTTCATTCTCACAATTCCAAGTACATTTTTTTTTTTTTTTTTATTAGTGAACTAATTCAAAGCAATTCTGAAGCATAGGTATTTACTCACCATGTAACTGTTATAGGCATGATCAAACATCTCTAGGATTTGGTCCCTACAAAAAAATATTAAATAAATCAATTTATCTCACTGCTGTTTTGTGTGATGTGTTTATGAACATATGTGCATATGAAGTTCAAAATTTGGGTTAATTTCCCCCCACAATTTGAAATTTAAAAATTAATATTTCAAATAAATGTGGTTCTTTGGTACTTTCTAATTACAGAAGAATAAAATAATAATAATAATAATAATAATAATAATAATAAATGTATCACAAAAATATTAAGCAGCACAATTGTTATCAACATTAATAATAATAAGAAATAATGATAAGAAATGTTCCTTGAACAGCAAATCAGCATATTAAAATGATTTCTAAAGGATCACGTGATGCTGAAGACTGGTTAAAACACTGAAACAGAAAACACACACTTGATGTTGTTATTTTTTTTTACAATATTTACGTTTTACTGAATTTTTTATTTAAAAAAAAAAAAAGCACCCTTAAAGAAACTCCTTTAAAAAACATTAAAAAAAAGAAAAAGAAAAAAAATCTTATAGACCCCAAAAAATATAAATGTAGATATATGTATATGGTGTACCCAAAGACCCAATGTCTGCTACTGTATGTCAACACCCTGATGCTAAGAAAATGGTATTTCATCTTGGTTGAAGACGAACCACACCTCAGCGGTTTAAAACAGGAATTAGCATGACATTAGGCTGAATCAGTTAAATTGAGTAATCCTTTCCATCAGCATCTTTGTGTTCTGAAGCGATCTTCTCCCATTACAAACAGTACAAGACACAACCACTGAAACAATGAGGTCATGTATAGAATTACAATCCAAGAACACATAATTGGTGTACTAATAAAATCAGTGTCAGACAAAACCAAAATAACATGGAATTAAAGTACGAGGATAATGTTTACCATTACATAAAGCATTACAGACTGTCATCATCCTCTGGGCATCTGTAAGTCACAGTTTGAGTATAAGGCAACAGAAATGTTAGTCTAGCCACTGCAGTTAACTCACCTGATTCTGGACTTTTCTTCTGCAGTCATTGTCTGTCCATCTTGACCAGTGACTCCAATCAGAATGTAAGACAGGATCACAGCTACCACAGCCATGACAAATCCACCACAACTATGTTTTTCTCTCCTGATCCAGTTTCCCCCCATTTAAATAGGTATGGTTTTCGAAACCTGCTTTTTTTAAGTCCCCTTACAATATAACTAACACTTTATGTAACAACAGGCCTATCAATGTTTAATCACTTCTTATCTCTTCCTGTGCAGTTCGTTGACATTAGTTGATTTAATTGTCCTACCGCAATGGTCGTATTTAACAATGTCCAGAAAAACTGAAAACAAGTGAATATGTACTTGGGATATAAGCGTCAGACAGTTTCTTTATTTACAACACTGACTGAACTTGTTGAGCTACCGAAGGCTAACTAGCAAACTTGCCCAAGGATGTACAAATGTTGATCTCATTAGTCCCTCTTGAAATTTCTGGACATATATCCCGTCGAACTGACTGCGTCCAGTTCTTGATAAACTCCATCCCATCTAGATTTAGCCCCTCATTTCGCGGACGGAGTTTGGTTTAGCCGACTGATCTCATCCGGGCGCGAGCTGATGATATCATCACCAAGAGCCGTCGGGCACAGCCTTTCTTTTACTTTCTTTTACTGTATATAATACTGTATTTATTTATTGCTTTATTAATTTAGTATTGTTGTATTATACTAAAATATTATGTAAAATTGTACAAAATAAACATTTAATAAATATTAAATATTTTGTACAAAATTTGTATTATATTATTTAGCTTTTATTTATTTTTTTATTTTTGTATCTTTAATGTAAATATGCAAACCCTCTGTATTTGTGAACTCCGTCTTCTTACTCGATAAATTGTATTTATAAAGTAATTCAGATTGGTATGTAGTTCTAATCTAGTTTTTGGTCATTTCCGCATCGCATCGAGAGGACTTCAACTCCCAGAATCCTTTTCGTTGGATAAATAAAGCCTCGTGACGTGCTGCCACTCTCTTTTGTTTGGGCTGAGATCTTCTCAGCTGTTGGGCTGTAAGGGGACATTAAAATGTGGCGAATTTGGCTGTTGAGGTGCAGGTGGTAATAAAAGTTGTATTTGTGCCGCAACCGGGTCGTGTTACCGGTGTTAAATTTCCCTGAACTCATCTTTAGTGGACCGCGCGCGGCTTCATCATGAATGTAAGTTCGACTCTATCTACATGTATGTAAGTTTATTGATTTCATGCATGTAAATTATAGGTAGTTTAGGAGTGCACTTCAAAATAACGTTTGGACTTGTTTAGTTAATAACCTTTTTACTTTTATTGTTCTTGCATTTTTATGCTGTCATTTACATATAACGTTAACTAAATGTATTTGTATTCTAAGACTGTATATTTACAAAGTAAAATTGTTGCTGTTTCTTACTACATACATGGACATGCAGATTTCATTTTAATACATCAGTGGCGTGTTATATTAATAGTTATTTAAAAGGAAAGTTCTTTCAAAACATGGAAATTACATTTATCCTCCTGTTGGTCCAAACCTCTATATTGGAAACTAACAGCCTTATTCAGCAGTTACTTTTATTCCTTAAAATAAAAGGGAAGGTGACTACTAACTGTTATTCTATCACATATCCTTTTGTGTTGCAAGAATAAAAGTAGTACACTTTAGTAAAATTGTCTAAAATGATTCTGTTAACCTATTTTGTCCACTCAAGTTGACCAGGCCACAGCATTTCACAGAGCAAATAAAAGAAGCATTCATGTGAGAGCTCACACAGCTGCTCCGAGATAGCACTGGGAAGTTCTTGATAGGGCACAAATGTATCAAAAGCCATTTGTCTCCATCTGGCCAATGCAGAACTATCTCCAGAAGAAAAGATATGCGGCGCTTGTGTGTAGAGGAATTTTCCAGTGCTTGGAATAGATTGGATGGAATTCTTAAATTTAGCGTCTGAAGACAGGACAGCAGATTTACACATGATTATAGCAAGTCATGAAATGTTGTTGATCTGGAGCGTAACCGGGAACTCCTTGTATACTTTTCTTCCATCTGTAGTTCCTGTAGAACACTTGTTAGTACAAGTTTTAATGTGTCAGGCAGTCTTTAAGGTGCTGTTTAGCGTAATGTGACAGTCACGAGTAAATGGCAAGGCTTCCTCTTCCACCCTTTTATGACTTTTTTTTTTTTTTACATAAACACCTGCAGAAGTACTGTGAAAAGCCAAGACCAAAATGTCAGCTATCATTCCATTCTGATTCTTATCTAGAATTGAGGTATTGTGTCTTCTGACAGCAGTTGACATACTATTTAAGCAATTCAAGCAAAAAGCAAAGCTTGATGGCATTGGATTCTTTCAATTTGGATGATCGTATTTAATCAGACGTCCAGGATTGAACATCATAGACTGGTAGGATTGTATTACCTGTTTTGACAAGGTAATGGAAGTGTCATTAACTTCTGTATATACACTCTTCCCATGGGATGGGTTAACAGTCAACCCTCAAATGGAAACATGTCACTAATTACAAGCCTGCTTATTATGTGCTTGTGTTCTGTGTTTTGCAGATGCACTTTGAAGGTTCCAGCAGCGTCACGCTGTTGTTTAATTTCTGGGATGTACGTGGGCCTGCAGGTACATGGGGTTTTACGAACAAGTCTGAACATGTGCATACATTTGCAGAATGACAGATTATGTCCCTCCAGACAATCTTGCTTTCGTTTATCAGTTAGATGCAAAAAAGCATCATATAACAATTTGATTAAATATAAATAATTCACTTTTATTTTCATTTAAATGTAAAAAACTCATCTGAATGTTATTTGCTGAACATTGTTTAATACCTTTAACCACTAACTTTATCTATATAAACCTGCAGGGTTTATATTTTATATGAACATTTTGATCCTGGCATTGTTTTACTTTCATTTTAAAAGTTGGGTTAGCAATTTAAAGTGTGAAAAGCCTAAATGTCTCCTTGATTTCTCTGTGAACAGGAATGGTGCTGTCGGTCTTTGTAGTTCTACTGCTCACCGTGATCTACGAGCTTCTGAAAGTGTGGAAGATCACTGTTGGAGAACAGAAGCAATCCTTCATTCCACAACCATCCGCTCCGGTGTCATTCTCACCTGAACCATCCTGTTTCGCCCCCGTCATGAAGTGTCAAGAGGGAAGCTCTTCTCTGACCAGCAGCCCCTCTGAGATCTCATTAGCCGCCACCGAGAATACGGCCACTACCGCAGACACCGCCACCGCTGCTAAGAAGAGGTAATGCTCACAAGAGACTAATAACACACGACCGGTAAAGTGTTTTCCAAGAACTGTTATGATCTCAATCATATCAACATTAGCTAGAGTTGATCATGTATGGCTCTAGCATTGTAGCTTATTGAATTTCTGCCCTCAACAAATGTCATTTGATCTCTTTCTGTCTTTAGCTGGCTTCTGCACTGCCTCCAGACTGCTATACACATCCTGCAGGTGACGCTAGGCTACATGCTAATGCTCTGCGTCATGTCCTACAACGTGTGGATCTTCCTGGGGGTTATCATGGGATCCGTCTTGGGATACTTTCTGGCTTTTCCTCTACTGAAGCACATTTAAGAAGAATATGAGAGAACGAAAACATGAGGTGGCATGTCGAAATGTTCATTGAAGTTGACTGGACTCTAGATCAGGAGCAACAGGAAACATTTTCGATTTTATGATGGCAGGTTTGTGTGACCATGATCAATAAGACTTGCGAGAGATGTTGTGATGTGGACTGAACAGGGATGATTCTCATTTTTAACGTTCAAGGTTGTATTTTAAAGATCATGCATGAAATCTTAATTAATGGGAGTTTGGCGATAACCGATTTGGTTAAAATCAGCTTTCAGAAGTGTTCAGAGGTTTGATTTGAAACCTCATTGGGAAAACAATATCTTACGTGAAGAATGGTGTGTTTAACGCATGTGATTTTACGTTTGAGGTTGCATGACGTGACTTTGTTCAAACAGTCAGCATTCCCCAAAATGGAGATGTGCCTCATTGACAAGTTTTATACTTTCTACAACTACTGATGTAACTAATAAGCTAATATTCGGTTACACAATTAATGTTTAAATTCTGTTCTCTGAGGTTAGCTGGAGGTTTTCTGTCGTTTTGGGAAATCACTAGTTTTAAACCTTTGCGATGGGTCTTTGGAAACTTGCTGCATGTGTCGAGATCAGGCGTTCTTGTGTAATGCTGGAAATTACTGCTGAATTGCAGAACAAACAATGATTTGAAAAACTATTGGCTGTAAATAGAAATTCAAATCATGTGGCCTTAGTTAATGTTCACCTGCAATACAGACACATGACTGATTGAGAACAGAAATCGGAGATCTACAATCCTCACACAATAATTTAAATGCACTATTAGTAATGTTCCTCCAGGCATCCTTTCTTTTTTGTTTTTAAGATGAATTAGTTTTATTGCAGAATGTATTAAAGGTTTTGATTACGGTCTACAGCTTTGTCAATGGTCTTTGTGTTTTAATAAGATGAATACCAAGATGCACCACATAAATTTGGAGTTTACACTTTAGCCAAAGGCTTTCAAACACTAATATATTTAAGAATGTAATTTTATATATATATATTATAAAATATTTGCAGAATAGTTTAATTTGTTAAAAATGTTTAGACAATTGTAATAATGGCTAGAGAAAAACATTTAGTATGGAAAGGACTGTATTATGTAAACCATGCAAGGGTTATAAGTTTAGACTTGGTAAAAAAAATAAGCTATTAAGCTTAAGGCTACATTTATTTGATTAAAAAAATATTCAGTTTGTAACAATTTAGTTTAATTTTAATTTAATTTGTTCCTGTGATGGTAAAGCTGAATTGTCAGCATCATTACTCATTCTAATCTGCTGGTTTGATGCTTGAGAAATGATCATCAAGGTTGAAAAAAGTTCTTAATATTTTTGTGGAAACCATGATACTTTTTGATTATTTGAGTTGAATGTTCAAAAGAACAATGCAAGTCCTAAATGTCACTATCAAATTAATGTATAAGTATAAAATAAATTGACTCCAAACTTTTTAATGCTATTACACATTATATAGTAAGGTCTTGAACTTGTACAACATACACATTTCAAAATAATAGTCATTTATTTATCCATTGCTGCCTTACAAAAAGAACAGAAGATGCAGGAAATAAAATCAATACTTTTAAAATAAATAACAGAAAAAAAACAGTGAAATATGTATGGAGCTAAAATATGTTGAGCATCATGAGTTAAGCTCCCAAAGTGTTCCTCTCTGGTCTCCACAAAGCTACTGAACTAAGATGTGAACTGACTTTTTTCTACACCTACTGTAATGCTTTGCCTTGAAGATTGAGGATCTATCTGGAAATGGTAATGAAGTTTCCATCCTCCATAACACACGGACAGGTGGAGGATGTCTGTGAGCACTAAACGCACATTACAGATCGTTAATGCATTCTATAGAAATAAGCTAGCTTTAAATATTTTTAAAACCACAAAGAAAAGTGTGCAAGCATTAAAAAGCAAGCTTTAAATTATTTGAATGGATTTTGCAGAGTTATTAAGTGCTTAATTACGCTGCATTAATACATGTACAGTTAGTGTTTGAATATATTCCACAATTAAAAGGAACGCAAAAAAGACTTAACGTTTCAGACGGCCCCTATGAAATGGAACGGTCCAAGTCATGACAGTAAGTTTATGAAACCCTATGCCACATAATAATTAGTGTGGGAGTCGTGAGTAAAGAAAAAAAAAAAAAAAAAAAAAGGGGCACAGAAGATCATATAAATGTGTAGATACTTAATGAAAATATTCACAAAATGTCTACATTAAATGCAAGAACAAAATAAAACGAATAAAAAAAAATTCTAATAAAATTAACAATGAATTGGCTGAAAAATCAACCATAAAGTGTTGCTGATGGAAAGCAAACAAAAGTGTCTCGGCAAACACAAATGTTTTAGATCTCACTCAAAGCAAGCATCCGGCTGCTGTGGTTTCAACTTGCGCTTTCTTTTGTGGAGCATCGCAAGGAGCTTTGGCGTCGAAATCAATGCTAGTTTTCACTCCCTCCACCAGAGTGAACATCACCTGCTCTGCGTCCACCACCTCGTCCCCCGTGTCAGGCCGAGGCTCCACTTCTTCTACATTCTCATTGGCTGGAGACTGAAACCCACTGTCATCGTGACGAAGAGGGCTGGAGTTGGTAGAGGTTTGAGCAAATTCCCCCTCGGAGTCAATGGCGCCTTGGCTCAGGTGCTCGCCGGGGTCTTCCTGGATGGCGATCTCGATCTGTTGAATGGCACTTTCAATGGCGGATACACACTGCTGCTCTTCTAAAGATTGTTCGATCTGTTTGGCATCTAATTCTCGGTCAACCTTTTTTGGCGGCTCCCTTGACACAATCTCTGTTACTGTTGTGATGTGCTTCACCTCATCACCCTCTTCAAAAGGCGAGATCCCGTTGGTCAACTGGGAGCTGTCTTTTTCGACAACTTCCAGCACTGGGTTTATTAGGTCTCGGATCTCATTGATGCTGTCAGGAGAACCTGGCACTTTCTCGATAGGTACGTGCTGTAGTGGATTCACAGGCTTTTCTGATTCAAGATCTTGTCCTTCCTGTCCTTCGTATTCTTCTGGGATGCCGTCCACTCCTGGTACTTCCTGGCAGGACTCGTATGGGAGAGGCATCCCGTCCAAGTGGATCATGGAGACGATCTGTTTGCGTTTCCTGTTGGTCTTGTCGCCACCTTGCTTCTCTCCTTTTTCTCCTCCTAACTGGCCAGCCCAGTCGATGGTGTTCTCTCCCAGAAGATGCAGGTTGGGGTCACTGTTGGTCAGGACCATGCTGTCTCTGTACAAGTTGTGCCTTCTCTGGACCGCAGCTTCCTTCACAGCTGAAAAGTGAAAAGTAATGAGTGTAAAACACACCGTGAGGTGTTGAGACTGCTCTGTTGTGCTGAAGGGGCTGCAGACACTCACCCATCATGATGTCCTTGCTGACTGACTGCAGGACGGCTTCCTCAAAGATGTTCTCTACTAGTATGAATCTAGAGAAGTCCTCAAAGATGAGCTCCTTGAACTTGGGCAGATCCTAGGCATCAAAGACACCCCCCCCCCCTCATTTAATACAACGTTTCCTCATTTTATGACATTTTTATATCAATCAATGAAAATAAATTCTTAATAATTAAGCTATATCTTTACAACCCATCTGTAAATGAACAAACATTAACGACTAATGCAACTATTATTATCAGCAACAAGATAATAAATTAATAAATTATAATAATAAATATTCTATTACAAATAATAATAATAAACATAATAATGGTGGTGGTTGTAATATTTACAACCAGATGATACCAGAAAATTATTATTATTATTATTATTATTATTAGCTGCAGTCATCATATAATTTATTAATTCTATAATCATTTTAGTACAAATAATAATAATAATATTATTATTATTATTATTATTATTAAGTCATTATTGTTATTACTATTATTTGTATCATTATGAACTAAAACAATTATATTTAACACTATTTGGTTACAAATACTATTAGTACCACCACCACTACTACTATTATTATTATTGGCAACAAGATCATAAATTAAATAATAGATTAATTACAAATTATACATTATCAAGTTACATAAATTCACATTATCTGGTTACAAATATTATATATTTTATAATTTTATCTCTTCTCATTACATCTTTTGGCCTGAGCCCCATTAAAATCTGAGAAATATTGAAAGAGCAACACAGTAGTAAAAATGACCTGTAAGCATAAAAACTATAAAAAAAAAAAAACAATAGAACAAATGGCACTAAGAAAGGCTGATTCCTTGTACCAACCGGTGAACATGAAGGGGAGAGCTGTTTCAGCATGTACGGTATGATAATCTGAAGCAAAGCCTCCCTGAAGAACTTTTTCCTCACTGTGCTGCTGTCATAGTCATATTTCTGCAGGACACAAACAAACAGATTTAAAACCAAGAAGTCTTAAAAAATGCTTTAATACATCAAGGATCCAGGAGCTGTGTCACAAAACCTGTTTCAGCTTTACAAGGCAGAGGAAAGAGCCAACTAACGTACGTACTTTGAGTACTCGGTCCTGACAGTGCTGGATGGTCTTGCAGAGATCCTCCCCGCTGTGGCCGTCTAGACTCTGATGGACCAACTGCTCAAACGTGTGCACTGCGTTGTCCATTTGCTACATTCATCAACAGAGGACAGATCGTCATCAACTCTAATGGTTTATTTGTACATTTTCTGTATTTCTAAAGGACAAAGGCTATTTCGGAATAACATACCACATAGTAAAAGTACTCCGTATGCACATTTTCTGCATGCATATAATACCCAGATTACCATGGGACGATAGATAGATTGATAGATATTCAGTTTTTTTAAGTTTGAGTCTCAATTACAAATATACCTGCAATATCAGTTATTACCTCTGGGTGGCGCTCATTAACAATAAATTGCTTTCTCTTTAATATTCTTTAGCAATTTTTCTCATTGATTGATGCTCTTGATCTCACAGCTAAATCAATGAGAATGCTTGTTTTAATTTGTTGGTAGGCACCAGAAAAATGAATCTAGGCTATGGAATGATTAATATCAAATCAATTTCAAGTGCTAGTACCAAGTACAGCAAAACTTCAAGAAGTTTTAGATATTCAAATGAAATATTAAAAAAAAGAAAATGACAAAAACTGTGTGGGTCTAATGAAAGACACCTCTCTCATGAGGATCTGAGCTCTCTGGATGAACACCGAGGGACTGGACACGTCACATCTCTGCTGGAGGCCTTCAAGGTTCAGCGCCTCCATCTTCTCATAACAACTCTGCATCTTCACCGGATGGAAGGCCAACATGGAAATCTTGTCCATATGCTAGGAATGAGTATGGAGAGAGGTTTTGGAGTTGACTATTGCTTTAAAAAGGCTCTGCAAACATTGTTAATCAAGGTCCTGCCTCACCTCTCCCAGTTTCTCCCTGCTGCTATCGTTCATTGTGTTCTTGCTGACCTCGACCAGCTCACGGAAGAGGATCTCTCTCACTTCAGAGAATCCTCTGCTGGTGGGCTCCATGAGGGCCTCCAGGATGGAGTGGATGTAGGGCTGAACCTTGCTTCTCACAAGCTGTTCAATGCGGGGTAAAACCAATGCTTCAAGAAGAGGAAAAGACAAATATTAGCAGACTAGAACACCCACTCTTATAGGGGGAAAAGAGTTTTAAATATATGTAAAATATTTAGAGCACATGTGAAAGTTCACATGTGAAACTTGTGTTTGTTTTCAGGTTGTGAGAGACATCCTGATCTACTAGAGACGATTATGTATACATAGGTTGTCTCACTCCAGAAATTGTGTCTCAAAACAAATTAATGCTCTAGAAAAGACTCTAAGCTTAAGACTGATCACATTGACTCTAGGTCACATAATGGGCCCTGGTATCATTGAACAAGTGATTGTAGCAAAGCACCTGTCTGTGTGTCAAAACAACCACTATTATTCAGTAAGAACAGAGACGGAGCCATCACAAACACACAAATGGACTCTAAAGCAATTTAGAGATTTGTAAAAAATCCTAAAAAAAAAAAATATATATATGCCATCAAGATCATTTTGCTCATGTTATTTGAAAAGTGCTATGGGTGGAACAATCCTAGCCACAAATGACACAGGAAAAATGTAGTACTTTTGCCAAACCTACATTAGGGCAGGACGGTCTGAGCTTTTTAGGTTAAAGCCAAACTATGTTGAGCGAGACTGAATTCCAATGAAAAAATGATCATGTGGAAGAATGCAAGACTGAAACAGTGCAGCTATGAATAGGGTAAACTCAAATGTTGCCATAATCTGTGGATTAAATTAATTCATAATCTGTGCAGATTAAAAAGTATCAGTAATACTAAATCATTAGAACACAATAAAAACACTGATGATAAAGCGCCGCTCTCTAAAAACAATAATCTTAAGAACTTAACTGTCATGAATCAGGCAATGTGTTGCTCTTGTTTTTTTGAGAGTTTTTTTTTTTTTAAGCAACATCAAAAGTGTTTGGCAGTGAATGACAGATGCTAGTGGGAACATTTGTAATCTGCAAAGAGAAGGTTGCTTGGCTCTTCTCTTACCACGGATCTTTCCAGAAACGTGCTCTTTGGAAGTGATCATCTGGTCCATATCTGTGCGTAGAGTAGAGTCCAGACGGGGGCGCTCCATCTCACATACTTGAGCCAGAGCTTCGTGTTGAGTCTTTGTCTGTGACAGCACCTGTCTGTATACTGCATCGGAGATCTGACCGGATAAACAAACCACAGCAGATACACACATGTATAAATTAACTCATTAGTCCAATGACAAAAGCAATTCAATAATGTCTCTTTTTGATTCTTTTTACAGCTTCAGAATTTACATATGAGAACCAACCAGCATCCAGTCCTTCTGTCTCTGTTGGAGTTTTCCTTTCAGCCGAGGTACGATCAGATTCTTCAGTTCAGGGTGCAAAGTCTCCATCACCAGGTTAGCAAGAATCTAGACACACAAGCACACACACATGTAGATGAAAAAGCTAGTGTTCACACAGAAACTGGAAGTACCATTTAAATAACGATGGCAGTATTTGAATAGTGCTTAAGAAACTGATAAGTCCGCTCTGAGAGTATCATTAACTTAATGCCTGCTGCTCAGTGGTTTTGCATGCATTTCTTCAGGTTCTACACCATCACAGACTGCTGCCTGTACAATGTCAAAACTATAAACTCCTGAAGCACAATGCTTTATCGTTCAAATCCACAACATAGACGCCCATCACAGATGGCTGCTTTGTTCATGCTCACTGCAGTGCATGCAATGACAGCTGAAACAGAAACAACCTTTGATGGTGAGAAACGTGTTTGCATGAACAAGACCGCTCTTTTCATGTGTGTCTTTAGGGATGAGACAAATGATTTAGCATAAATACCACACCACAACCGGTTCATTGTCTAAATATTAGGATTAGCACACACTTTAATGTTGCCTTGTATCAAATAACGTGTTTGTTGAACAGAAAAAAAAAAAAAAAAAAAAAAAAGAGAGAGCGGTGGTGGGGGTTGGGGACAATCAAGCACATACAATCAAGCACCTCTAGGTCACACCAATTAATGTGAGTTGTGGTTAATTGAACTCAAATGCTGCTATAGGCTTGGAAGAACACACTGGTATCAATAACTATATGAAGAAGTTAATTTAAAGCTGTCTGGGCGAGTGACAATTGAGTTCAAGTTCCTCTAAAATCCATGAGCTTCTGACGGTAAATAGCACCGAATTGCTCAACCCTCCCCTTGCCCAGTTTCCATAGCAATGCAAGGGCCAGGTGGGCATGAACACCATGCAGACCTTATGACAGAAAAACAAAAAAACAGACGTCCCACACCCAGCAGTAATAACAGCCCACGCAGCCGTTTCCAGTGTGGTGTCACATCCAGGCTGACCGTGACGCCCTAAAAGACTGCTGAGGGTAGAATGAAGAGGAATGGCCATGCCTCTCACACATGCAGTTTCAATACTTTCTTTATATACAACTCGTAGTACTTTTCCCTGGTTAAATTAATCTGCTTTATACACATGCAAACACACAAAAAGCACATTCATAAGAAACATTACCAGGGTGTGTTCTGGAAGGAAGCAAACCTGCCCCCTCCAGCATTTAAAGCCCAAAACAAACAATTTATTATGATGATTTATGTTTGCTTTTGAAGGAATATTCCTGGTTTAATACAACCTAAGCTATAAAACGTAACACTCCTGATGCCACTGATTACCATAAAAAATACATTTTATGTCTTCTCTCAGTTGGTTAAAAAACAACAATATAAAAAAAAACAAAAAAACAATTAAGGTCCCTAATATTTATGCACACTTAAATGTACACAATAAAAGGGATTTCAAAGCTAGAGCAGAGGGGGGAAAATAAAGTGTTTAATTCAATAGTATTTAATAACTTTGTATTTAAGTATTTAATAAATTTTGGTCAGTTTGTCACTGAAAGCTATCAAAAGTTTGTTTGAATTAAGTGAAATTAAAAAACATGTAGATATTCACTAATACACAATTTTAATGATTGCCTGTTTGCATTTTATTCAAATCTGTGTGTGTACACAGGAAAGCGAGCGAGATATAAATTCCTAAATCTATTAGAAACTAAAAGTTATTTCTAACACATTAGGACTAAAATGAGACGTCAGGATAAACCACAGAGACCTGAGCATAACTCACCCCTCTAATGACACATTCTCAGCTGTCTTTCTGCTCTGCGGTTTAGACATTATTGAGGGTTTGTGCTGCTCCAGCACAGTAGAGACCTTAAATACAGAGTGATCAGTCTGATTTATCAAGATAAAGCTTTAAAATAGCTAGATACAACTATCCCTTTAAGAGTCACAGAGTTTCTAAGGCTCATAAAATGGAAAATATATATTTTTTTGGTGCATGAAGACATGACTAACAGTGTAAATAAAAGACAAATAATAAGCTTAAGAGCTTAAATGACAGCCAATCTTGATACTCTTCCACCCGACTTTACCTTCTAAAAACAGCCTAAATGAACACCTGATGGAAGTTGGTTTGGCATGTTTTCTAGCTTTTCTAAGATGTAGTGGTGGAGCTAAAGTTTTATACATGAGGTGGAAAAAGCTAATTCAGGCGGTCCGTCAGTGTATTATTCCAACCTAGCATACAAAAGTATGAATAAATAAAACAATCTCAGATTATTTCCCCACATTAAATACACATTCCTACCGTAATGTTAGTCTATTAGAACTTATTTCTCTAATTTCTATCATCTGACTAACCAGTGGTTGAAGCAAAACATCTAACATTAACTTGTACAGGGAAATCTGTAAATGTTGTTCAGGAAACCTAAAACTTCAGCTTACTTCAAACAAGGCTGGCTGCCAACAATTGAGTTCAGCCAGGAGTGAAATATTCAGGACTAATTAAAAAGCTTGTAATTAAGTACATCTAAACTAAATTATACAGAGATCTCTAATGTCAAGGTTAAAGGTTAAACAAATCGTTTTTTATACAAGTTCATTTTTATTAATTATTAAAAATAAAAAGTACTGGAGTACAAACTACATGTTAAAAAAGTTAATAAAAAAACCACTACATGTAATTTTTGCAAAAATCTCCTTTCTAGTGTAGATTTTTCTTGTTAGTTCATGGACACTAAATGGATTTTCAGAGGTCATAGGACAATGTTTTCAAGCTACTGTCTTTCTGTGGTTGAAAGAGTTATTGAGCGATTACATGAGACACTATACATTCAGTAAGTTGTAGTCTGCCTTTGAACATGTCATCGGATGTTCATTCATGTTTATTTCAAAGTAACCTTCTCGGTCTTGACTGTCAGCACGTTTTGGGTCCAACATGTGACATGAGCGCTCATACATGAGAGATAGCAGTGGCTGGAAGGTACACCGGACATGATGAAGCACCAGTTTCATCGCATCTTTGATAAAGAGTCTAAAATAAATGATTTTTTATACGACTAAACAAAGAAAATAAGATAGTACCATTTTAAATTTTGGAGTGGCACCTGGGTTGGCCCTTTGGTTTAGCCACGGTTAAGATGATCATTTATGGTCATTAATTGGTCTAAATAGCCAATTGCCAAAATACCAGGGCCAAATACAAGCTGGTGGGTCAAGTTTAACCTTGTAAAACATCTTGGTCAGGCTGGAAGACCACAAAGATTTTTTTTACCTAAATTTTTTACCGAAGTTCTCAGTGAAATTAATACTGTTACTGTAAGAGTGTTAGCCACACATGAGCCAAAGTTTGGGTGCCCCTTCCACCTGTCTGGGACACAGAATAAAGCCTGGATTGAGGACCAGTAGAGCAGTGGTTTTCAAACCAGTCCTGCAAGCACCCGTAGCACTTCACATTTTGTATGCCTCCCTATATCGGACACACCCATTTCAGGTCTTGCAATTGTAACTAATGAGCTGATGAGTTGAAACAGGTCTAATAGATGAGGGAGACACAGAAAATGTTCAGTGCTGGGGGTGCTCACAGGACCAGTTTGAAAACCACTGATGTAGAGGAAACTCAAAACTAATGTTCAAGGAAAACAGAAGTGCACAGGGATAAATGTATATACTGTTCTTTCCTCCTCTCCGTCGCTTTGTTTTTAAGGGAAGCTGTGGTTTAGACTACATACTTATTCCCACATTGTCTGAGGCCCATTAGATGGCAGCAGAAGCACCTTAAAGACCTTTGCACACGGACTCTGAAATTCGCATGCGAACTTTTCGCATGTCAAAAAATAAATTCGACCTCACGTTATGTCATTCACGCTTTACACTGCTTCCGTTACTTTCGTACGTCAAAAAAAAAAGTTCAGAAAAGGTTCGGTTTTCTGCGTTTCACATCCGTAAAAACCATAGATTGTATAAAAACAGATTTAGAGAGACGTTTTGACAATTTAGAGACACCTCAGATACCTACCTATATACAACTATTATTGTATCAATATTAATTATAATTATAGCACACCAAGTTCCTGTAAATTGTGACATTCTAAAGTAAACTTTTTTTTTTTAATCTGTCTGGATAATCCCGTAGCTCCTTGATAAGGAGGTGGAACTCTCCTTTCGCAGGAGTGGATGGACACAATATTTCTCTTATTAAGAAGAGAGAGAAAAAAATTATCCTCACAACTTGAAGACAACATTTTGTATTGTTTTGCATTTTTTTCATAACATTCATTAATACGCATCGAACTCAGTGCGCAAGGTATCTGTGTGTGAAATTTTTTTGGATCACGAATACGAAAAAACGGATGCGAAAATTTCAGACTGTGCAATGACTAAATATACTGTAGTGGTAGGACGAAATGCAACAATGGAACATTATATACACACATATTACACACACGTACGTATATAAGAATATATATATAATTATTATTTTTTGTTATAATTCTGACATTTGTCAGATGTACCAAATGAATATGAATTAACTTCACCAACCTGTGCTTGGTTTCCACACATCATGTCCCAGGTGCCATAGTGACCATTGGCCTGTCTGTAGAGTCGCAGGGCATCTGTGAAAGCTGGTGTAGCTACCTTGCACTCTTCCGACAGTCCTAGAGAGGAAAAGAAACATGACAGTTATAGAAACATGTCATATGATAACCTATGGCACTTGGTCTGTGCCTTATGCCTATGGCCAAATCACAGCCATGATGATAAAGAGCGATATCACACTGCTAATCGTGCTATTGCTCAACTATTCAAGGCTGTCCACCAAAGATGTTTTTTTCTCCAAGTAGGCAAGGGAGGCAGTGCCTCCTCAAAATATTGTGTGACAAAAACATTTGTAGTACAAAAATCAAACACCACAAATATTACAAAATATAACATTAAGTAGTATACAGGTGCTGGTCATATAATAAGAATATCATCCATTTTATTTCACTAATTCCATTCAAAAAGTGAAACTTGTATATTATATTCATTCATTACATACAGAGCAATATTTTTCAAATGTTTAATTTCTTTTAATTTTGATGATTATAACTGACAACCAAGGAAAATCCCAAATTCAGTATCTCAGAGAATTAGAATATTACTTAAGACCAATACAAAGAAAGGATTTTTAGAAACCTTGGCCAACTGAAAAGTATGAACATGTACAGCACTCAATACTTAGTTTGGGATCTTTTTGCCTGAATTACTGCAGAAATGTGGTGTGGCATGGAGTTGATCAGTCTGTGGCACTGCTCAGGTGTTATGAGAGCCCAGGTTGCTCTGATAGTGGCCTTCAGCTCTTCTGCTATCTTGGGTCTGGCATATCACATCTTTCTTTTCACAATACCCCATAGATTTTCTATGGGGTTAAAGTCAGGCAAATTTGCTGGCCAATTAAGAACAGGCATGCTATGATCCTTAAACCAGGTACTGGTAGCTTTGGCACTGTGTGCAGGTGCCAAGTCCTGTTGGAAAATGAAATCTGCATCTCCATAAAGCTGGTCAGCAGCAGGAAGCATGAAGTGCTCTAAAACCTCCTGGTATACGGCTGTGTTGAACTTAGACCTCAGAAAACACAGTGGACCAACACCAGCAGATGACATGGCACCACAAACCATCACTGACTGTGGAAACTTTACACTGCACCTCAAGCAACGTGGATTGTGTGCCACTCCTCTCTTCATCCAGACCCTGATTTCCAAAGGAACTGTCTCACTTTTCGTGAATCTCCCCCACATTTTTGAATGGGTTTAATTTCACAATCCTCTCCAGGGTGCGGTTATCCCTATTGCATGTAAAAAAAAAAAAAAAAAAAAAACTACCACATCTTTTCCTTCCCTTCGCCTCTCTGTTAATGTGCTTGGACACAGAGCTCTGTGAACAGCCAGCCTCTTTTGCAATGACCTTTTGTCTCTATCCCTCCTTGTGCAAGGTGTCAATGATCGTCTTTTGGACTACTGTACCCTACAGAACTAGACTGAGAGACCATTTAAAGGCCTTTGCAGATGTTTTGAGTTAAATGCGGATTAGAGTGTGGCACCAGGTGTCTTCAATATTTAACCTTTTCACAATATTCAAATTTTCTGAGATAACTGAATTTGGGATTTTCCTTAGTTGTCAGTTATAATCATCAAAATTAAAAGAAACATTTTAAATATATCAGTCTGTGTGTAATGAATGAATATAATATACAAGTTTCACTTTTTGAATGGAATTAGTGAAAAACTTTTTGATGATATTCTAATTATATGACCAGCACCTGTATACACATTACTTGTTTTTCCTAAAGAAACACGGTCCAACAACGACAACAGCAGATACAGTTACAGAGGGAGTCCGTTTCTCTCTTGCCTCCCCTGAGCCCAGCAGACCTCCTCAAGTGTGCACTGAGTTTGGTGGGGGGTGACTGAGAATGAATGGGGGAAATTCAGGCAATGCCTCCATCACGATAGGAATTGGATTGGATATAGGATTAGTTATGAGTAAACAACTCGCAAAGTTAGATATAAACACTTTGTTAAAAGAGACTTTATATGGCCTGAAAACATGATCTGTGGGAGTTTTTAGTGAGTAGCTTCAGCTTGGTTTAATTGGTGAATTTTAAAATAAAAAAACTGTGTCTGTGATCAATATTTACAGAGCTTTGATGACTGATGATAAAAAAGAAGAAGAAAATATTTAGCTATTAAAAAGAATAGATGAAATTGTATAGATGTATTGGTTTAAATTGTTACTGCCTTGAGTTATTACTTTGGAATAAATGTAAAAGGTTTAAAAACACTAACTTGAGATTTATACTTTGATTTATTATCGTTAATGTAAAAACATTAAATAGAATCTAAACCATCTAAAATTTGCACTAACAATATTATTTTTGTTTAATTAAAGTTTGGTCTGTGCCATTGAATTTGATTTCAAGACAATTAAGGGGGAAGTCTGAACAATCCTAACCAGCTTTTGATTTTTTACTTGCTGGTCCAAGCTGGTGACGACTTGTATACCAACTTGGACCAGCTTTAAATCATGTAAAGCTGGCACAGCCTGTTTTATTTTTTTTTCAGGAAGGAAAATTAATAGATAAAAAAAATAAAAATAAAAAAAAAGCTCAAGAAAAAGACCTTTACTAAAAAAGACCTCATCTTCAATTGGAGATCTGTCAATAACATTCAATAAGAGTCTGTGGATGGAAACTACAGCTACCACCACTCAAACAGAGAATCCACAAGACCTAACTTTTTGGAAAAAAACACTTAAATGGAGATATAATTACATGGCACTACAGTGAATATGGATAATGTGCTCGATGTCGGACTGTTTGTGTAAAAGCTGCATATTAGAAGTGATGAAAGAATTCAAATTTGCCATGTAGAGGATGATGGACATGAGCAATGGCAAGCTGCACAAACACTCACAAAACCGGAGCTGTGTATATCTGCGTGCTGCAGTAAGTTACAGATTGGCCGACACAAAGACAGGAAATCAGCAGAGATAGAATGTGTAGTAGTCTGTTAGGAACAGGAAATCCACTCAACGTCCATTTCCAAGAGAGAGAGAAAGATACACACACACACACAGATTGGAGGAAAATAGAAAATAACTAGCTTTTCTTGGCATGAGCCCCATGAGAAAACACCAAATACGTTTGTCAGCAGCCTGCTTGGAAAAAGTCCCTAGAGTTCTGTGCTCAATATAACAATAACCTCAAATCAGTATTAAAACCTCTTGTCCTCGAACACGTCCACCAGTATTACCACCAGCAGTCCTAACAAACTAGAGACTGCTAACATCAAAAGTTAATTTGATTGTGGCTCATTGTGTGTGTGTGTGTTTAGTGCCAGGTGAAATTAAAAAATAAAAAATAAAAATAAAGAGCAGCACTCGTTTTCTCTCGCAGGCCTGAGAAACTCAATGTGAGAGTCTGGAGCAAAAATAGTACATATGGTAGAGTTTAGTGTGGGCCGCCTCTGGCACGGGGCTGCACGGTGGTTAGCCAAGACTCTTGGGATGGCTGGTTCCCAGTGTTCCTTTGTCACCGCATGTGTGCACTCTTACCATTATTGTTCCGTTCACTGGAGCATTTCCCATTTGGGCTAAAAGCTTAAGAACTACACAAGTTTAAAGAAAAGTATGATTAGCTAATAAAAAATTATGCTCTTTTACAAAAGTCTTGATTTTGTTTCCAGGATGTACTAGAACATGCTCTCATGATTGGTGGTTAAAAAAATTCATTATTTTTCACATAATTTACACAATACCTTTCTACCCAGCCTGGCACAACCAGCTCAATTAATTCCAGGTTTGATGAAGGCCCGCCAAAAATGAAATGTGATGTGATTGGTTAGCTGTACGTTGTAGTGGGTGAACAGCTTAGATGGGGTTTCAGTACTGCCCCGCCCCTTGCCAAAGCAGCAAGTTCTGTCTGATCTGGTATAGTTAAGGATGGTGTCAATATTGACATATCAATTTGAGCCGGTTTCAGACCCCGAGAATATTGAACAAGAACCTTTGCATGCACAGATATTACAAGACATTAGTGGTAACTTGGGTTGGGCCGATAGAAGATGGCATCATCCGTCACCGATGGCTGATAGACATCACAATGTTGAGCCAGAATCTGTGATTTTTTTTTCTTAAAATAGCCTTATGTGAAATGTTTTTATCTCTTTGAAATTCAGTGTATTCACATTTTTCTGGTTATCAAATGAAGGCATAAAACATTCATTTAATTTATCTTTTAATTATTGAAAATTAAGCAAACTTTATTTTTTGGTAAACAAAGGGGATTTACTGTTAAAAATAATACATGGAAGAAATGTTGTGTGATTATTCCTTAAATTTTGTTCATTTCATTTTAAATGGTAGTAGTAGGCTATGTACATTTTGCTGAACAATAGGCTAGTAATAGATTTCTGGCAAATACTTTTATTGTGACTGGTTTACCGTTACAGTTCTGTGTATGTGATGCTAGAGTCTATGATGTGATAAGACGCTAGTTTTACTGAAAACAAATGTTCAGATGCTCATGAAGTGCCTCTCAGTACAGTTCTGGAGATGTCGTTCATGTGTTCACATCCTCATTAAAGTGAAAAGACAGACACTGAAATCACAGCGAGCGTCACACGCGCTTCCGTGTGTCTAATAAAACGAAGAAGCGCTTCTGCGCCATCCATAACACAGACACTCGGGATTCATATTTAAATAGACTTTTCCGGCTTAATATTTACAGATATTAGTCCATATTACGATTTGATGTGAGTGCAATGACCTACTTTTGATTAAATTCATTTAAAATTTGACAAATTCTGTGACATTCCACGTTAGACTAAATTCCGTTTTCATGACTGGATTCTGCGATTCAGTCCGCGTTTTTCTACATCGCGGAAATCATAGGGCCCTACAGTAGACATTTGCCTGCTGTTCGCCCGACACCTTAAAACCGAGGTATCTCCATATAATGGAGCCAGTTGTTCTTTTTTTTCATACTAGTTCTGCAGCCTCCGGTCTGGTTGAGGACGACGCCATTTTCAACGCAAGGGGAGGGGGAACAAAATCAAGGAGGCAGGAGCCAGCACAGTACAGAGAAGACAAACAAGCAAAGTGGCAGAATCAGAATTAAATAAACAATATATCGATATGTCAAAATCCATATCGTGTTTAAAAAATACTTCTATATATTTTAAATAGAGATATCGCCCACCCCTAGTAATATGTATTGTTTATTTAAAAAATTCAAAAGATTTATGTATTACAAAACATGAAGCACTTCTTCGCCATTGTCTTGTCTGATGAAATCAACCAAGCATTCGAACCATGACCTCACCCCTCCCCACCCCCCAACCATTTGAATTTCCATAGGTGGGAATTAATTAAATTCTTATGGGCCACTTTGTAATCTCACAAAACCTGGAAAACAACCCTGTAGTCCAAACGAGCTGTTTTTTGTAGTTCTTGAAAAGGGATTTTTTTTTTCTTTTTTTTTTTTTAACGAAATATCTCCTTTTGGAATAGATTTTGAGATTAGTAACTTTGTAGATCTTTTTTATACCCAAACATACTCTCTACACAATGACTAAAATTCAAAAAGAGAAAAGGCATAAAAGGACCCTTTTAACTACTATAGTAACAACTATTACCTTTATAGTGATTACCATAATTCCTCAAATAAAAACCAGTAGTCAAATAAACGGCAGGCCTCTTATAGTGGCCGGGGGCGTGGTCAACACCGCCGAATAAAGGCCGGGGAAAATTTGTGCAGCAGAGCCAGATAACGAACGTACACGCCCATTGCCGGAGTGTTTCTCATTCTCGAGTCAAGAACCGGTTGCATCGGTTTTCAGATCACCAGTACACTGAACCGAGAACCGTTTCTCACGGACGCTTCCGATTCGAGAACCAAGGAGCTGATGATACTGCACATTCTGGTGTAAGAGGCCACTGAAGGAGTGGCGAGCGTCCCAGATCTGCTATGCTCACGGGTGGAAATAACTGGGAGTAGCGCTTGCTGGAGACCGCTGCACCCTGAAACTCTTGCAGGGTTGGCAGGCCGGCCTCCAGAGGGCACTGAGGTGAGGCGGGCACCGTATACTGAGATGGACAGTGCTCTACCCCAGTAGGGGCTGCCCTCTGTGTCCCTGAGCCTCTGCATCGCTCTATAACCCCACTCGAGCCCCGTCACATTGCCGTAATATTGTGAGTCGGGGCCAAAGAGGCGGGTAGAATAGGGGTGGTTCCACGATCTTGCGATTTCATCACGGAGATCGGGAAAGAAGGGAAGGCTCTGGCATTGAGGTGGTTGCCTCGGCTGCAGAAAGCGTTCGTCTAACCTGTGGCTCAGAATGTTTCTCGGCAAGCAACATTTGTCTACTGCATGAGTAACCACCTCCAACAACTCCTCATACTGGGGTAACAGAGCGCTTGCTGAATGACGCGAAGCTGAAGCCAGCTGCGCGGCACATGCCTTTATAGCTTCCTGGTCTAGGTCACCCCACCCGTGACGTCACGCCCTTCCAATGGACAGATTGCACATGATATTCAGAGTCGGTCTTGCCAAAGGTGTTTCCCCAAAGTGTTCGACGCAGCTCGAGTTCCTGAAGAGGATCAAATGACTAACCATTGCCACAGGCTGTCAGAACAATGACTAATACAATTACTAGATTAACAAAAATGGTGATTGATTGCACATTTTGCATTCCAAACAAAGTTTGAATCTCTCCACTGGTTTAGTCCCATTCCAGAAGCCTAAGAGATCAATTAAAACATGCATTGAGTTCATACACAGCCTTAGTTCAAATTCAAATAGCTTAACAGTATGTATCTGCAGTTTGCTTTATCTCAGCTCTATGAAAGGCCTTTGTGTATAATTCATCTTGATTACTTTCCAATGCAATAAAACCCAAGCACTCTGATCACCTGCTGTAATACCACAGGCTTTGCATGTGGTTTATTTTCTTTGCCCTCTGGTTACCCTCTAGCCAAAACACAGATCTGCGTTCTCATGCATGTGGAGCAACTACCTCATGTCTTCTCTGCCCTCGGCTTCAGGCAGGTCTCATGGATTCTGCAGTGCCTTTCCCAGCTGCCTCAAAAGGCAAATTATATTCCCCAATATAACTTCTAGCACTTGTGACTTTGTTTTGGGCTGTTACCAAGTCATGCACTATATCTCACCTTTAGGATCTTAAAAAGTCTGGAGGCAAACTAGAGATCTCACAATGTTTGCTGTGCATATTGACCTGGAATTAAGTCACTTTTTACTGGTTCATTTTAAACCAATATGCAACGCAGACTGAGGAACAGCACTTCTTTTACCCTAACTAAAGCACATTACTCAACTTGAATTATAATTCATGCACAATAAGATATTTGAAAGAAAATAATAGCTTATTCTTTCATCAAAATGTACTTGATTCACCTCTCTTTTCTGTTTTTGGTGATGTCACAAGATGATCAGTTAATATAAAGCAACAGTGAAACAGCCATTTAATCTTGTGTTTGTGCTTTACCAACAGAAGCATACCCATTTGTTCTAGGCTAAACTCCAGTCTTCAAAACCCTATTTTTCAATTCCCAATGGATAGAATCAAGCCCAACCCAACGTATTTTCTCCAGTTTATGTCACAAAAACCCGCGGCTGCAGCTTTCTCTTATTTTGGGGGCGTTTTGTTCAGAAACAGTTGGTGCAGTGCTCGCATCACGGTTTCTGACGGCGGTTAAGTTATTTTGACATTCATTAGACTTTCTTTTCTTTTTTTCATTAAACTCTTTGTGGCTTTTATGTTAGGAGCCCAAAATAAATCAGATAGTCATAAATACCATATTTTCAGACTATAAGTCGACCTTTTTTTCATAGTTTGGCTGGTCCTGTGACTTATAGTCAGGTGTGACTTATTTATCAAAATTAATTTGACATGAACCAAGAGAAAACATTACCGTCTACAGCCGCGAGAGGGCGCTCTATGCTACTCAGGTCTCCTGCAGCCAACATTTATGTTTTGCAACATTATGATTTACGTTTTTTTCCTCGTCATGACGTATTTTTGGACTGATGCGACTTATAGTCCGAAAAATATGGTATATGCCTTTTACATTGCACAAGGCTTAAAAAGTAAAAGAAATTAACCATTTAAATTAAACAATTTATTTATAATATAAAACGAATACGAAAATGTTCAGAAAAACATCCCTGTTATTGCACAAAAGTTCCGTTTTTTGTATTACTGTTTTATAATTATTTTACAAATGTTTATGTATGCAATAACAAATCCATTAAATAACAAAACCATTTGATACAAAGGTATCAAACCAACTGTAATCTATTCCGAATATTATTCAGTACAATGCACAAGGCTTGGTTTTTCAGATTATGCCTTTGTTTTTATATTGTTTTATTTTATTAAAGGATCCTGCAAGCACTTTAATTTATCCCCCTTTACTCATACTGCACAAACAGTGGTTCTATAACATAGAATGTTACAGGGACTGATTATTGCAAAGCAGATCCCAGTGTGTTTTGGTTAAAAAATAAAAAATAAATGTATTACCAAGGTTTGCATATGGTAGTGTTCTTAATGACAGCATTCCTTACAATATATACTATTCCTAAAATAAGAAATATCCCAATATATTGCCTTTCTTACAGTATATTGCAAAATATTGTATTGCAACCTGTGTATCGTAATATGCATCATATTGCTAGATTCTTGGCAATACACAGCCCTAATAAAATGGTATTAGTTATTGAAACCTTACGTCAATATCATTTGTGATCCACAAAACTAGTAATTTGCTGTCATGCCTTGACAAGCCTAAATGAGAGTGCCCCAAGGCATCATGGGAAGGTGTTGACATGGTCAGAGGATGTTCAGTTAGCAGTCAACAACTGGCAACATGTTGAGAGCTATGCAGCTCTGCAAGTTGCGCAATTCTTATATCAGCCAATAAATACAATACCTCCTGTTGTTTGTCAACTTCTATAGTGACATTCTTCAGACACTCTTTTAACACTGATTTAAACTTAATATGCAAATGCAGTAATTATCTTTAGCTCTTTTTATTAATAATCCTATTTCTTTTATTTGCACAATTCAAATAAGTTTCTTATGCTCACCAAGGCTGCATGTATTGTATCAAAAGCACAGTAAAACTTTAAATATATTTAATTGTTTTGTAATGTAAACATATGTTATTACTTTGATGGCAAAGCTGAAATTTTAGCATCCATTACTCAAGTCTTCAGTATAACTTGATACTTCAGAAATCAATCTAAAAATAGTACCTTCTATTAAATTTGACTTCATTAAACCATTTTGGAAATGGATTTCTAAGTAAAATTCCTAGAAAACAATATCAATGGATTCTAATGAGGAATTAAAAATGACAGAATATTATTAATTATACAGATGTCAATCAAGGAGCATTAAAAGTTCACGGTTCTTGAATGGGATATTTGATATCAGTTAAAATAACAAAAGGAACATCCTCCACTCCTTAAATTAATTTCAAAAGCATTCAAGTTTTTAAGATGTGACAAACACCCCCCCCCACCCCACACACACACACACACAGAGACACAAACACACACCCTGCTGTATGATTTGAAATATGGCAATAAGCCAAAAGACAAGTGATATGTGAGGGTGGAGTTGAAGGTTATTCAATACTATGAATTTTTACAAACGCATGCAGAGATTTCTGAGCAAATTTAGCCAGAAATGCTCTTAAGATTATGTTTGAGTGAATCTAAAAGAAACGATTATGCAGCAAATGTTCTGGAATGGAGTTCCGTTTTATTTAACATCACAGGAAAGTAATATACAAGTCAAAATCTACTCCTCCAATGGCTTTGCGTCGAAAAGCTACAGCAACTTTCTCATGGCAGTGTGCACACAAATCAACAAATGAACATGTGATCTACTGTTTCCTGCGATTGTGATATAGATGAAGTACACATCAATCTTAAAACAGTACAAATGCTTGCCCTTGACTCACCGTTGTTGCTGTGTCTCACACAGTCCTGGAAGACAGCATGCCACTTCTTCTGTTCTTTCTCCATCATGACGCAGAAATAGTGATGGCAGGCGTATGGATGCCACAGGATGAGGGGAAACTGTGTGGGGCACTTCAGAAACGGGGCGCTGGATGATTTGGCCTTTGTATCTATAAACAACAGATAATAATACAAGAACATGATTACAAACTATTTCAAATTACACTGTTTAGACTGAATACAGAATATACCACTGTATACAGTGTTCAGAGAAATCATCCTACATTTATCCTGTCTATTCTAGACATAAAATGAAATAAAAATAAATTGAAAAATGATATCATGAGATACAAAACCTTAAAAATAAATTAAATTAATAACCAACTGAAATGTGAAATATTATCAAATATTACATTTTTAATTTTAAACATTACATGTTTTTTTTTATTATTCTTAATGGATATAATGTGTTCATATTTGGACTTTATTACAATAATATTGTACTACATTTCAGTAGGGATCTTTCAGGATTCCAGTAGGATTTTCTGACGATGCTACTTTTGTATCCATTTATTTATCGTATTAATTAATTTCTCACCACCCAGGCTATTGTTGATAAGTCCCAGGTATTCCTCCATAGAGGTCAGGGCTCTGTACCCAGCACAGTTAATGACCCCTTTGGAGTGGAGCCCTCGATCATGTGCCTGTAGAGGAAACACACAGCTCAGAATCACTCTGCAGCTGAGGAAATGACAAGCTTGTCCACTATCAGCAGAACACTTTAGATTTCAGTTAGGTCCAGTAATGCAAGATTAACATTCAGATCATTTTTCGTTTGTTTACATTTAATTATCTCAGCTGGGGTTGTTTGTGGTGAAAGCATACATATATACACATATACATATATATAAAACATGCTCAGTTGTTTACACTTACTGCTTTGCTTTCAAACAAGCTGATGTTGTAAGAGTCTCCCACGTACAAAAAGCGGCTCCTCCATTTTTTGCTCTCTTCCAGATACTGAAACAGACTTCCAGAGAAGATGGACTTGTTCTTCAGAGGTTCCTGTGGTGGGAACAAACATATTTTAAATGGATGCAAATCAAAATCATTTTACTAGATGAAAGCAAGACTAAAAAAAAAAAACTAAAATAATAAAAAGTCTAGAATAACAAAAAGGTCAGCTTGAGACATGTTTATATAACCTAAATCGGAGCGATTCAGCCTAAAATAAGAAATGGGTGAAGCAACTGGTACATAGAGGACATTCAAGCTTGTGTTTTGTCTACAGTCAAAATCACCGTTTTCTGCGAATGGATGCTGAATTTACTACTGGTGGGTGCACATGCCTTTGAACACGGTTAATCTTTGAAACTAAATACAAATAAATACAGACAGATATTTTTCAAGTCCAGCTGTTCCGGATAATAACTACTGAGGGACTTCAAAAAGGAGAGTGCACAAGTCAAGCGTTTTTCTTGGCCTTGGTCTAGATTGAGTAGAGATCAAATGACTTCATGGACAATTGATAATTGGGGAGACCAGGAGAGTTTGGAGACCAATAAGAAAGTAAAAATGTTCACAATTAAAGGCTGATGAGTTTTTAACATTCTATGCATTTGTTGCGATAACCAAGATATCCGGTGGACACAGGACATCTATCAAACCTAATGGATTCAAACCACTGCCGCTAACAACGTGCTGGTGTCTGATCGGGAACTGTTTGACAGATTTTTTCCACTTCTCAACCCAGAAGCAAATAATTTCAGAAGCCAGGAGGGTGGGAGAACAAATAGATAATTTCCATTATAATCAAAGTCTTCTAAACTGGGAACGCTCTGGACGATGTGCATTCGGTTGATGGATGCTAAGTTCCCATGCACTGGACAGCAGCTCCAGCCACTTCAATTTCTCATGTTGTCAAAAATAATTTTGGTTACTGATATTAATTATATGAATTGATTGCTATGAATTGTATGTGTTCTAACTGCTTTTGGCAGTTGCATCAACAAAACGCATAATTTTTTTTACAAGTACGATAATTACGACCACAGAGAGCCTTCAAACTGAGGGAAACTGTAGAGCAGAGCCAAAAAAACAAAAGGGACATGTTGTGGCAGAAAGGCTTTATTTCGCTTCTCATTTTAACCTGGTGCGACCAATATTCTTTCCCATTATTTTTCCATTCTTTGATAATATTTCCCCATCCCTCTGGGATCTACATCACAGGACAGACAAAGGTGAAATATAGGGGGTTTTACCTTTCGGTGTAGTAGTTGTGTCTGGGTATTCCCTCCTCCTTCGATCTCATAGCGCACACTGTTGAACAAAGCCACGGCATACTGCTGCTCATAAAACCTCCCAAACTCTGCCATCACAGCACTGGTGCGGGCTAAGTTGGAACAGAGATACAGGAATGTTAGATTTAATGAAGAACCACAGCACAGGAATGAAATGATTATTTTACAACTGCAGAGTACACTGCAAATTAAAGGCTGCATTTAGAGGTTACGTTAAGTCAAATATAAACATTTAATCACTATCACGAAATATTATAAACCGGTTTGGTTAGTTTTAGTATTTTAGTTGAGAATTGTTCCCAAAAGCAATTACGCAAGATAACAACAAACATGCAAACACAGAGAAAAACCTAGCCTCTTACAGCAACAAACAACACAGAGCTGTAACTTGATCCAAGATTTTCAGTTGAGTAGAACTAGAGTGTGAAATACAACAAGTGAAAGTCCACGGTCAACCGCACATCATGTGTGGGTATGAAAGTTCAAATGGAAAACATGATTTGGTCATGGGAGGTTATTAAATCTCAAAAGGCTGCAATTTATGTAAAATATATAGTCAGCATGCTTTAGTCTTATACAATACTACTAATAAAATGTTATTATAAAAAAAACAACAACTTTAATATAATTATTATTAATCGTAATAATAAATGCACATTTTCTATTCTTATAAAATATTCTAAAAATAATAACCCATGTTTTCCATTGTAACAGTTATTATCTGTGAAAATGCTGACCCCGAAATTCAATAGGGCTACAACACAAAAGGTGGTCAACAATCAATGGGAATTCTTGATAAAAAGAGAAAGAGTTGCAAAAACAGCCAAGTGTGGAAACACAGAAACACATGGACACAGTATCAAAATAAACATTAAAAATGAAAAGGCCGGAGCCTGCAGGCTTATCGAAGCTTTATGAAAAGGTGGTGGTGATATTACGAATAGTTTGCTTATATAAATAGGCCAATAAATGGAAAAAGTGACACATGATCGGAGGCAATCACATTTGAATGCCATATTCAAAGCATCTTGGTCTGGTTTTACTGCAAACATTATCCATGGATGCTGGTGAATATTGGCATGCGTTTGAAAGTATGTGAAAGGATATGCTTTCATAAAAACAGGAAGGAACCACCTGACAGGAACGGAAAAGAAAGGGCCACATCTGATATCAACTGAAGTTCCAGTACAGCACTCTAAGAACACATGGCCTTCTGGGTATTCCAATTTACTGTAGGTCTCCACAGGAAAGGATCTCTTCACTTACACCTCATTTCTCAAGCAATCCATCAGATTAGAAGCTTCTTGTTACAGGACATTTGAACATGAAAGCATGTTGTGGTGTTTGCACGAATGAGGGCAGACCGTTCTCTAGCAGACTCACTATTGTTTTAAACTAGAATAACTTGTAGACTCAGTTTGCTTTGGCTCGGTGTTGAATATTCCACTGTATTCATTCACATGTATATGCAGAAAGTGTTTCTAGACATTTAGTCAGCACAGGTGGAACAGGTGCTGGAGACGCTTCGCTGCAAAACTTCTTATCAGCATAACCTCAGAAATGTAACACTGTTGTGAACACTGCACATTACATCATTCATCACATCTTAAGATGGGTTCCACTCGGAGCAAGTTTAAACGCATAATTAGAGCAGGGGTCTTCAGACTTGGACCCTCAGGGAGCTGCAAGAGAATGCTACGAAGTCCATGGAAAAACTAATAATAATAATAATAATAATAATAATAATAATAATAATAATAATAATAAATAAAATAATAAAGTACTTAACCCTAACAGCACAGTACATAGTAAATATATATTTTTTGAATAAATGTAACATAATAGAAACAATATTTCCCAAATAATATTTACACTTCCATATGTTATTGTATAAATGGGGTCTATATACATACAATAGATCGATTAGCCTTTTTTTTAAATGTTAGATTTTTGCATGTCATTTTTTTCTTCACCCAAGGTTTAGTTGTTAATCTTTACAAAGAACATTTGCAAAAATTTAAATAATAACAGTTTTTTAGACCAGACACCAAGAGTATCATAATTCAGGCACTTTTAATAAACTATGTCATATAAAACATTTACTGATGCCAACGCTGCCATAAGTCATTTTGGCAATTTCAACAAAAATGTAACTGCCTGTAAGATTTTACCTTAGTGACTAGCTTAAAAAAAAAAAAAATCTATCCACTGACCATACAGTATAGACTATGATGACCAAAAGCTGCAAAACATTCTCTCCTGCATGCACAGTCAGCAGATGAACTCTTCACTGTCTATGAAATTGAGGAAGGGAGGGAAAGACAAGGGGGAGACAGATAAAACAAAAGTCTGAGAGCATGAGGACACCTTGAGAAGATCCTCCCCATTACTCCAAGACATGTTCATACTTGCTCTCACTCTCTCAGAAAACATCCAGCCTTATTAGTTAAATGGTTCGCGAGGGAGGTCTAGAGATCCCTAGAGGAATTTCCTGTCTTCAAACCTCCCTTCAACCTCCTGACCTCATGTCCATCTACCACAAACATCTTCAGAACTGCTCCGGGCTTCATAAAGAGAGAGTCCATGAGGGCGGCTTTCTCTTCTGAAGACTAAACATCTTCCCACAGTTCCTTTCTAAATGGTGGAATTTCAAAAGCACTGAATCAGCAAATTGACTCAGTATTTTATGACATCAGCACATGCGTCTTCACGAGATCCACCTCCATTCAGCTCAGAAATATTTCTCCAAAAAAAGCTCAGAACAAGACAATTATTTCATGAAGTGCCAACTCATCAAGTGACTCAAGTCTATCATCAGTGAGATCCGGACTGGCACTTAAAACACAATGAAGCCTATATTTCTTTACTAGTCTTGACTTGTTCTTAGAGTATGTGTGGTTACAGCGATCCAAAATTTCCAGTCACAGCCAAAAGAGCTTTTGTTTTCCCATAATAACTTTTTGGAAATTATCTTACAATGTTTGTTTCACTCAAACTGGTTTTTCAACAGTTTTCCACAACTATAAATTGTTCTAAAAGAACACTTAGGCTTTAGAATCAGAGAAAAAAAAAAAAAAGACTGAAAAAGATAAGACAGCTCCAAAACACAACCACTACTGATGTCACAAGTTATGGACTGGTTACATTTCCCACGGGTTAGTTCGGCAGCACCTGGAAGTTTCTAGGAAAACTCTAAAAGCCTGGTTAAACAAAAGCAAATTTTGTAACAAAAATTCTGGTATTCCACACCTCAAAGAATAAAGCTCTTTAAGAATGACAAAAGCGTATTTCTTTAAAGGAATGTGATTATTACCCATCATGCTTTGGAGAGGAAATTATACATGGTTATGGATGGGTGTTTACAGGTAGAGGATATAACCAGTTCTCCAAATCAACTAGAGGAGCCATAATACAGCCCAAATACTTAAGCTTCATGGACACAAAATTGAAGGACATTTTTCAAATTTTACTGTTTTATTATAGCAGAAAATATAATTTGTGGACACAAAATTCTTGATTTTTTTTAGGAGTAGAGTAGGGAAAACGCGTTGAAAGCCTTAGAAACTTTTATAGAATGGTATAATATCAATTTTACAAGAGGATTAGCAAAATCAAAAATGTTTTTAAGATAAATATTATTCTATTCTGCCTCAAAGCCTGCACGTGTCTCTAAGGGGGCGTTTAAACGCGACGCGTTTTAAGTTCAGTCTGAGTTATGTTTAATTGTTGGTTAGTGACCACATGCGAGCGTCTGTGTTGCGTCGCGGTTTTTTTTTAGGACGCCGTGTCAAGAAAAAAATTCTCATGATTTACTCAACCTCATGTACTTGCGCAAAACTTTATGGATTTCTTTATTCCTTCCGTGGAACCTAAAAGAAGTTAGGAAGAAAGTTATGAACTGACAGTCTGAGTAAATGATGACAATGAAAACCTAAGCGCGCGAAGGCGTCCAGGATTCTTTAAAGTGTTTTGTCCACGTCGACTAAAACCCTCTTTTTACTTGAAACCATCGACGTTTAAAGTACGTTAGCTTTGTTGTGCAGAAAATGACTTTATACCTTTTAAATGTAATACAAACGTGTTTTACCTGTAATCAGATCCCGCTTGCCTTCGTCCAGGTTGGAAGAAATCACATCACCCATAATAGCGATTTTAATGACAGTCACAGCTTTTGAAGAAAGTTCCTTTAGACCTGAAACACTACAGAAACGTGTCTTCCAAATAAACCATCCCTGGTCACTTCAGAGTGTTGCGTTCATCTTGCATTTACGTGACGCCCTCTGTGTGAGAAACAAGGTTCATTTAAACCTGTTGAGTCAAATGAGTGACATACAGAGGGCGTGGTTTACACCGCCTGACACACCCAACTTCACAACAAACCCCCGTTGTATTTTTAATCACGGCTAATTTTAGAGAGTATGATATGATCAGGGATTTGTATGGTTATATGATGGGTTATATGATGGGCTTTCCTTGATGTATTCATTTATTTTTATAGAAAGGGAACCCGTTTCGAGCTCAAAATCTTTAATGAAGTATTTTTTATTTATTATATTTATATATTTTATATTCATATGCCTGTATTGTTTTAAAGTTTGTCACAGCTGTTTGCTAAAATAATATAAGTTCCATTAAAACAACAGTTTAAAATACATACATAAACCTACATATCATTCATAAAAAATACTTTCCTGAAATACGGTTTTAAAATGAATACATTACAAAATATTTTTATATATTGATTACTGTTTCCAATTTCAATTTCAAAAGCTTTATTATCCCAAAATGAGGTAGAAAATTGTCCTTAGACAAAAGGCTCAACACAAACAATACAAATAATCATGACAACAACACTTTATATTGCATACATCACTTCACAACTATAATAATACATAATAATAAATACAAGTTGCATATAATAATGTAATTTATAAATAACTACCTTAATTTAAAGTTAAATGGCAAAAGTTACATTTCGATAAAGGGTTTGATTAGTAGACGTCTATCGCCCTCATGCGGTCAAAGTGACTAAATGCTGCATTAGATCCAGAAGTTTCATCACACTTGTGTTACAACAGTAAAATGTAAATATTTGTACAGTGTATAGCTTTATTTGATTTAAATTTATACTTAGTATGCCAACAATTTATGTACAATTTTTGATTAACTAAATTAAATCTGTTTTGTTTGGTAGTGAAATTATGCTTCTCTAATTGAGCGACCTGCTCTTTTTGTCACGTAGCGGCCAGTGAACAGTGGGAACAGTTGCAAGGATATTTCACAGCCTCCACTGATCATGGCATGAACAAATCAGCGTGAAATCAAGAAAGGCTTTCACTTGTGCTTCTGTGTTTGGCGGTCAGCACGCGCGCATACGAGGGAGGGGCGGTGCAGTGACGAATCTCCGCAGTCAGCTGCTGTGAGCGCGCAGCACCACTCTGCCACAGACAGCAAAAGGAGGAGAGGGAGGAGAAGATACAGCACACGGGCGAACACTCAGGAGCATCATGGCACCAATTGGATTAAAGGCGGTCGTTGGCGAAAGTAAGACCATAATGTTAACCCTCGGCTACTGAGGTTTAATATTCATATGTAGGTGCTATTTTATGGTACATTCCCGTTACATGTGTCATTAGTGTTCATCCTGGTTGTTTCCCTGCCATTGCGCTGAACGGGGAGGACATACTCTCGGGATGTTGCGGATGCGCATTGTGCTTCATGACACGAATAGGTGGTATTCTCATTGTATGTTGTTTAAATTATTAATAGGTGGCACGAGAACTAGACTAACACCAAAAAACGCTTGATGCACTGAGGTAAAGCTGGTCCATCACAGGAACGCCCTTATTCTGCACGGACGTTTGAGGAATTACGCAGGGCTTTTTCGACAGACTTCTGCGATTTTATATTACTCTGCTCGGTTTGTTATTTATATGCGTGATGAAAACAGAATTGGAGGGACGTTTGCATAACTCTTCCTTCTAGTTCTAGAGATGAGCTTAATAAATGCGTTTTGGCAAAGCCTCACCCCTGTGATTGATCACCAGAGTATAATATTCAATAG
>NW_020524346.1:50000-114559 GCF_003368295.1 Carassius auratus
GAGAGGTTCAGAGTTTAAGTGAAAGAGCATGAGACAGACTGGGTGCAATATACTGAGAGATCTTACAGTATGAGGGCATCTGCAGTGTCCTTTACCGTCTTTGTGATGTGATGGAGAGATCAGCCTGATATGAACCAGAAGATGATGTTTATCTGCTTCAAAGCCTAGCTCAGTATTAATCTAAACAGAGTTCTGTTTAGGCTGCTGTAAATCACTTGCTCACCAATGAATCCTTTACGGTGAATGGGTGCCGTCAGAATGAGAGTCCTATCATCACAATAATCCACATGACTCCAGTCCATCAGTTAGCATCTTGTGAAGTGAAAAGCTGCATGTTTGTAATAAATTCATCAAGACATTTTTAACTTCAAATCATTCAATCATTCAATTTAGTCCTTAATCCTTAATATTGCTTTCTCCAGTAAAAATGTCATCTTGTCTGAATCAGGAGAGAAATATGAATGGATCAAGCACCATTTATAAGCAAAAACTGTACAAAACAGTTCCAATCAAATAAGTCAGTGTATTTTGATGAGAGGAAAATTGGGGATGAACTTTTTCACTGGATGAAGCGTTATTATGGATTATGGCTTTGTATTATGACCAGAAGCGACAATTTAAAGTTAAAATGGAAATCCTCTTTTTTTTTTCTACAAACATGACACTTTTCTCTTGTTAATTTATGGACTGGAGTTGTGTGGATTACTTGTGGATTGTAGAGATATTTTTATCAGTGTTTGGACTTTTGTTCTGACGGCACCCATTCACTCCAGAAGGTGAGCAAGTGATGTAATGTTAAATTTCTCCAAATGTGTTCCGATGAAGAAAAACTCATTTATATCTTGGATGGCCTGTGGGTGATTACATTTTCATCAAATTTTCCTTTTTTGGTGAACTATTCCTTTAACTACAGTGTACGTATTATCATTTGGAGAAAACCCCATTTGGACCTTTAATTGAGTGCACATAAATTAAATGTACTGTTTGTTTGAATAACAATTATCTTGCATTAGTTTCATTTTCCAATCTAGTTGATCTGACTGATCCCAAATCAGTTAAACCCAAACGCATTATCAGCATCTTTCTGAGAAAATCATCATTCCAGCGATCCAGCATGCAGTGACAAATAGCTGATAGACTGCAGTACATTTTATTACCCAATATGAGGAGGAAAATACATAAATGGAATTCATTAACTGAGACCTGGCCTGTATACAGTATGATTTAATATAGTACATTTCTACTGCATTGCAAGAATTCATCTCTTGAAAAGGTTACAGATCAGCGAGGAAACAAAATCAATACATTGAAGAATCTGGGAAGGTATAAAATGCATGCAGGAAACTGTGATTTTATTTCTGATGATTTTTAAAATGCATATTGCAGAAGCCTTGGATGAGGCAGTTTGACATTCATTTTATCCTTCTCTGTATTTTTTCCCATTTCGTTCACATCAGTGACCCTAATTTGTACAGTAAAATGGTTTTTACCTCAGTCCTGGAGGCTGAACATGGCAGTAGTGAACCGAGGCCAATGGGGGTTGTGCTGATGTCACATGACTGGATGAAGAGTCCTCTGGAGACAGCTGAGAAAGACGTGACCCAGAAAGGTCACCTCTGAAAGGGTGTGCGCTCGGTGTAATTTTCTGTTAAAGTAATATTATAAGAACACAAAAGACACAAAAAAGCATACATATTTATTAAAACTTATTTAATGGATAATAGTGGAAAGAGAGAAATAGATAGTGTTTTTATAGCCTATTAATATTCATTTAAACTTTGTTTCAATTAATGAAACGTTTTAGTTAGATTTAGTTTAGTAACATATCTACATTGTAATTTTTATAGCTTTGCTTAACAATATAACACTGCTCAGTAAGTGGGTATTTTGAAGCTAAATAATGTAAAAAATGTTTTATACATATATATATGTATATATGTATATATATATATATATATATATATATATATATATATATATATATATATATATATATATATATATATATATATAAATGAGGAATTTAAAAATCATTGATTTGCTACATTTTATTTTATATTAAACACAATCTGCCACAATTCTCCTTCTATTCTAGACAGCACCAAGTATAATCTCTGTGTGAAAAAAAAAGGTTAAAATGAAGCTCTGTTAAGAATTTGAATGACGTAAGATACTCTGCTGGCTACAAAGAGAAACATCCTAAAATTTCTGGTAGATTTTGCTTGAATCTGTGACTTTGCATGTTCTATGATAAAAGTCATACTTTTTTTATGTGTCTTTGATGAAAAAAAAACATTTTCCTTTCCAATATATCAGAAATATGTCAAATATGTTTTCACTTGCACGTTTGGTTTGCTCTCAGTTTGATTAGCTTTGACCCTCATTCACATAAATTACTGTTGGAATCAATGCTTAATCTCCCGTTAGCTGGCCGCTAATCTGTTGAGATTCACTAAAACATACCCCCTGTTTAAACACGCATAATCCATCTGGATTCAGACAGGATTCAGTGTTTTCATCCACAGAGGAGCTTAACTCTGTATCACTGCTCCAGCACAAATGTCAAAACTACCAAATCACCCTGAGCGCCTTTATTCTGACACTACAGCCAGATGGCTAGCATTGCAATCATGCTAATTTTGGCTCCAACACACTGACATGGTCGCCTCCACCCAATCCCTGTTTGATGGGATTACTTACATCAGAGTGAATAAAATAGATCAGCCACAGAGCAGAAACATTGGTCTATAGAGATTCAATTCTCAATGATTGGCTACATTCATTTAACATAGTCTGTAAGCAGCACAATCTTGGCATCTGAACAGAGATTTTGAAGATATACTAATTAAGTGTGCTGCCATAGCAAAAAACTGTCTCTGTCTCACATCTGATAGCTCCCCGACTTCCCAATCTGCAACAAATGCACTTTACAGGGAATGGTGCACACCGAATAAGTTCCCTTTTTATGTAAATATAGAGCTTTATAACCAAAATATAATCCCCGTAGTTACTGTTGCTATGGCGGACAAGACGTTTCGCTGTAATGCCAAACATTATGTTCTCACGCAGTGAAAAATACATTGCGGAGCAAAGAGGACACTGACAGTGCGCCAACAGACAAGACAGAACAGGTTACTTTTGGAATGAAACAAATTCTAAGCTTTCAGATTTTGTAACTTTTTAATAAATTCAAACAATAAATACCGTTTGGTGTGGTGACAGATCGCTGTAGCGCCTCAGTTCAAGCAGCATGTGAACCGATCATCTCTTTCCGTTACTACTTATAGCACGAAATAAACATGAATGAAAATCAGAAGGTATGTTGTTTATACTGCAGAAAGATGTCAGTACACACCATTTGTCAAGTTCAAGTCCACCGACATTAATCTACTCTCCTGTCTGGCTTATTGTCTGAGAAAAATGGCAGATCCAATGTAATTGGTCAGATTGCCAGTCTCTGACATTATATTTCACAAATGGCATATTTTTTCATTTTGTTTGTAATTGTGATTATATCTCACAATTGCAATTACTGATTATACTTCATAGTCAATGCTCTTTTTTACATTATTTTTATATCATAATTGGTGTTTTTTCTCTAGTATTGACCATTTAAAAATTGCCATTTAAAAATTATAAGTTATTTCTGGCAATCTGACTTTATTTCTCAATTTTGGGATTGAAGATCTCGCCCTTTTGACATTATATTTTAGAATTTGACTTTTGCATTTCACATTTTGCATTGCATTTAGCCTTTTTCTTAATTGTGTCTTTATATCTCCAAACACTGAGTTTTCTGTGATTGGATGGGTAGTGTTTCATAAGAGCCAGCTAGATGGAGCTCAGCCAGTCTTGCCCACCTGGAGTTACATGGCAGATCAGTGTTAATATTACCTGCATGACTAGATAAAGTCATGCAGGTAATAAACTAAATATGATTCTTTTTCAGCAGTCAGAGTGTCCATTTATAGAGAGGCGCGTCTATGAATTTTGATGTAACATATACCAAAAAAAATCTCTGCTGAAGAAAAAGCAAGAGAGAGTGCGTACAGTCATGCTCAGGTGTGACGGGGACAGAACGGACACACACACACACACACACACACACACACACACACACAACAGTGCTAGAGGCCTTTGCATTGCCATGGAGCAGGTGGGTGAGATGACAACGGGATTGATGGATAGAGATATACATTGTGTCATCACTAATAACTTCATATTTTTGATCTCCTACACTTATAATGTAAATATAATGCAGTGTTTTGTTGTGTATGATTCAGACACATATGCAGCTCTTAATTGCATTATGATTTTATGTCCTATGCTGAATCTAGAGTGGTTCTAAACAGACAAAGAATTAAGACAGCGGCTATGTACACTAAATCTAAAATAAAATACATACATTACCATTCAAACATCTGGGGTCAGTAAAAAAAAAAAAAAAAATTTTTTTTTTTTTGGCAAGAATGCATTATATTGATCCAAAATGAAATTTACAATGTTACAAAATATATTTATATGTTTAAATATGGAAATGACAGAGATGTGTATAAATCATCAATATCAGATGTTTGATGAACTTTTCTCTTCTTTCTGCAGAGATCATGAATGATGTCATCAGGAAAGTGAAGAAGAAGGGAGAATGGAAGGTAAGACAAAATCATTCAAGCCACCATCATAGCAACCACGCTATCCTTAGGTCACCTCAGTTTTACTCTTTCATAGAGTCAGCACAGGAAATCCGTGTAAATAATTAAGGCCAAACTATTTCATCCATCATATGCTGCCTGTATCACACCACATGCATATTTATTTTGGTACCCATATTAATAAATGACAGCTTTCACACTGCCTGCATCAGCAGCGTGGTACTGTGGGTGAAACGCAGGCCTTACTGTTGCAATAATATGTGTTTCTGAGACTCTCCCATTATTTCTGCTCTCTGTTTTTCTCTGTAGGCTTTGATAGTGGACCAGCTCAGCATGAGGATGTTGTCTTCTTGCTGCAAAATGACTGATATCATGACAGAGGGCATCACTAGTAAGTCAATCCACAGGTTTTGACCACCAGTGAAGTAAAAAGTTCCCATTTGTTGTTAGCAATTAGCATATGGCTCAAAGGACAGAAAACAAAAATCTCAATTCAGCACTCGTCTCTAAACCTGAAACGTTCATATAAATGCTGGAAAATGGTGACCAGATGGAAATAAACATCTCATATCAACAACCTAGCTAAGCACACTTATGTCAATGAGATGTCTGCAAAAAAACAAATCTGGAAAGCATCATATTAGCTTTAATTTAGCAATGGGTTACAAGATGTTTTGCTATATTATGAATATATAATGGGTAAAAGGTGTTAAAGTTGCAACCCCATTCATCTCTGAATATATTAACAATAGGTGAACAAATATCTTATTAAATCATAAACATCACAAAAATATCTAATGACCATCGTTATAAAAGAAATGCATGGGAGACTTGACTCCTGACTTTCATTAAGTGTTTTTTTTAAGTTGTATGTATGTATTTTTTTTTTATTATTATTATTATGTTTTTTATTTAGACTTAATAATTTGGTGTTTGAACACAGATTGATTTCAGTTAGGTGCCAAGGCAACATTTAAAATATTTTAATTATATTTGATTTTATTTCAGCTTTATTTCAACTAACCAAAAGGTTAATGAATATAACCCTGTATCAGAGAAGCTGCTTCTGTGACTGACTTGCTGTTTCTACTCTTATCTCTGCAGTTGTTGAAGACATTAACAAGCGAAGAGAGCCTCTCCCTTCATTGGAGTCCATTTACCTGATAACCCCAACTGAGAAGGTACTCACTGATTTTAGAAGATGCTAAAAAGATGCTAGAATAGACTTCATCTCTCAGTTCACACTAAACATATGTCACTCACTAACACACACATATAAACTGTATATTTACACACAGTATTGACACAGCCTACACAAACAGCCTGAAACTCTTGTTATTTCTGCTGACCATTGTGGTTACTATAACAACACAAAACACAAACACAGTGTTATCTAATGCTTGTTGTATGTCTCTTACCAGTCTGTGCAGACTCTCATCAATGACTTCAAAGATCCCCATTCAGCGAAATATAAAGCGGCTCATGTCTTCTTTACTGACTGTGAGTATCTGAGGGTACTCCAGTGTACTTCAAGGGCCCTGCAAGCATAATACACACTACAGTATTAATGGGACCACACTCAAAACTAGACTACTACACAAGCAATCAGCTAGACAATGTTTTAAATGAATCTTACTTAAACACAATGCTGTGAAACATCAGATATAAAGGCAAATCAGCGCTTTCCTATGACAACTATAAATTAACTGATTTATTTTGTGGTTAATCATAAATTAATGTGCTGTCACAATTAGTCTGACAAATGATTTTGTTAGAAATAAAACGGAAAAAAAAAGTGAGGAATATATAAAATAAAAAAATGAAGCCCTTAATAAGATACATACACAAAATTAAAAACTGCATCCATGATACGTATTAATTATATTTTGTATGTTGTATAAGAAAAAAAAAAAAAAAAAAAAAAAAAAATATATATATATATATATATATATATATATATATATATATATATATATATATATATATATATATATATATATATATATATACATTTAAAAAATCTAAAAGCGTAAATATGCAACATATGGGTGTGTGTTTGTATATATATATATATATATATATATATATATATATATACATACATACGTGTGTGTGTGTGTGTGTGTGTATATATATATATATATATATATATATATATATATATATATATATATATATATATATATATACACACACACACAATGTATAAATTATTTATACATTTATATATCATTTAATAAAAATCTAAAAATATTTTGTGTATAAAAGTGTAAATATGCAATTAATATTGCAGCTGATTGTCTATTGGAGATTTTATTGCTGAAGTGTTGCAGGTGATTTTGGAAATATTTTATGTATAACATGTCAAAACTTCAATAAACTGCCATCATTGCTCGAAATGTTATGCCAACTACCAATGTGTTTCTTCCAGCTTGCCCGGACCCCCTTTTTAATGAAGTGGTGAAGAGCCGTGCCTCGAAAACCATTAAAACCCTAAATGAGATCAACATCGCCTTCCTGCCCTACGAGTCCCAGGTGAGCCATTTCAGGACGGGAGAGGAAGGGAGAGATAAAAATATTTCGGAATAATGACTATCCGTATAGAGAACTATCTAGAAGCAACTAAGCGAATGCAGAAATAGAGTGTTGCAGAACAGCTCTGATGCTGGGGGGATGCAGTCTGGCCCACAATGCCTTGCTGCTTAGGCTGTCTGCAATGATTAATTCAGTGGAGTCAGAGGAGCAGTGTGTTTCTCCTGGTGTGATGCTGCAGCTCATTGCTTCACAGACTCACACGTAATTGGTCGACGCAGCATCCACAGAGAGCCTCGACCAATCAGAGGAGGCTATGAGAGGAAACAAGCATCAAGGGGAACCCATCTGCTGAACAGAAGGATGGTCATGTGACCCTGTGTGTGCCGAGAGAGGGTGGGGAGGGGAGGTTGTGAAGACCTATACAGATAGACTGTCTGACACACTCAGAGATATAGCACGGATTGGGCCACAGAAAACACAAAGGCAGAAAGGAAAGGTACAGACTGGAGACAACTCACTTACTCAAGGCTCATTCCTCAGGCTAGTTTGGAAACAGGAAGTAGAGAGGAACACATTTTGTCACATTCTGTCTGTCAGACAAAATCATAAAGATGTATTTATTTATAGAAATTTATAATCTATTAATTCATAGAAAAATATGGAAAAACATACACTAACATTCAAAGATTTTGGGTGACTACATAGAAATGAATGTTTTTATTCAGCAAGGATGCATTTAATTAATCAAAAGTGATCATTATTGATCACTGCTCATGATAACCAGTGTTTCTTCAGCATATTAGAATAATTTCTGAAGGATCATGTGACACTGGAGACTGGAGGAATGGTTGCAGAAAATTCAGTTTTGCATCACAGGAATAAATGACATTTTGAAATATATCAAACAGAAAGTAATTATTTTAATATTGTGTTATAATTCACAATAGTACTGGTTTTACTGTATTTTTCGATCAAATTAATGCAGCCTTGGTGAGTATTACAGATTTCTATATACAATAGCAAATTCTAAAACATAGAAAACAAAACTTAGAAACTATAAAAAAAGAAACTGCATTATTTATTACCATATCAAATTTTTTAGTTTTCTGCTTTTTTTTTTCTGGCGGTTTCTGTGCAAATCATGGACTAATATCAGGTTTGCTTACTATAACAGTGCTATTTTAGTATAATTGATATACTATTATAGTTTTTATTGCTAATTTTATTTTTACACTTTACTGCTTTCATGTTAATGTTAAAGTTTTAGTAATTTTATTGGGTTTTTGTAAATTTAGTTCTTTTTTTCTATAGTTTTTATACATTTTATTTCGGTTTTAGTTTGAGATATTTTAGAACAGTATATTTCGGCAACATTTATTTTAAGTTAATGACTATTTTAAGTAAAACAATTTTTATGGTTCTAAATTTTGTTTCAATTATAGTTTTAGTCAACAATGATAACAGTTTTAGATAAAAACAAAGCAAAAAGACTCAAAATGTCAGCTGATCACTTTGCCTGTCCACATTATTGCTCTATTAGAAGTATGAATGTGTGTGTGTTTGGTTTAGGTGTTCTCTTTGGACAATCCTGATGCCTTCCAGAGTTTCTACAGTCCTCATAAGACACAGCTGAAGAACCCTGTGATGGAACGCTTGGCCGACCAGCTGGCAACTCTGTGTGCCACACTGAAGGAATACCCTGCCGTCCGATACAGAGGGTAAGGCAATGAGGGGCCACGATGGAACTGCATCTCCCCCTTAATATTTTGTAGAGTCTTCTGTTCCTTTATCTGATCTGTTTTGACGGTGCCGTTTCACATATGCAATCCTTGAATCAGATTTCAGGAAGTGGCATCAGGATCAACAGAGCTGTCTAATGTTCTGTCTGTCTGATCTAATACACTGATTTTCTATGTACAGGGAGTATAAAGATAACGCCACTCTGGCTCAGCTTCTTCAGGACAAACTGGACGCCTACAAGGCAGATGATCCCACAATGGGGGAGGTGAGCGGCACATCAGTTATTGATGTGTACAAAAAAAATGTAATAACTTATTCTTCCTCTGAAAGGACTTCAAGACTTCCATATTAAGAAATTAAAGCCACTTCTTTCAGCCTTATTCCTGCCCACATTAATATTATGTATGTGGGTGGCTTTATAAATCAAAGAACGGTTTGTGCTGATCATGGAGTACATTTTTTTATTTTTTGATCTCTATGCAGGGCCCAGACAAGGCTCGCTCCCAGCTCATTATTCTGGACCGAGGTTTCGACCCTGCCTCTCCTGTCCTGCACGAGCTCACCTTCCAGGCTATGGCCTATGACCTCCTGCCCATTGAGAATGATGTCTACAAGTGAGTGAAATAAATGAAAATATTTACACTTTTCTTAAAATAATATTTACTATATTAAATTATTATATTATACGATATTATGTCCTATAAATGTATTATAATAAAGTACAATGTAAAATAATATTTACAATACATACAATATGTAAAATATTATATATATAATTGTAAATATTCTTAAATAATAATTACTAAAATAAAACTTATAATATTATTTTATATTATGTAATTAAATAATAATAATTATTATTATATTAAAGAAAATCATTATTAGCAAATCATTTCATTAATCTGCAAAGGTTTTATAGAGTACTGTATATCATATATAAATATATAATATATAAATGTTTGTTTTGTGTCTGGTAGGTATGATACTAGTGGGATGGGAGACTCTCGTGAGAAAGAAGTGCTACTGCATGAAGACGATGACCTCTGGGTGGCGCTACGGCACAAACATATTGCTGAGGTCTCTCAGTGAGTAAAACTGAAAATTTTTGGCCTTAAGCTATGGTTTTCCTGTAATATTCTGTGTCTGTATATAGTGACATCCTTGTTCTCTCCCTCCTTTTTCATTTTCCTTGCTGGCAGGGAGGTGACGCGCTCCCTGAAGGAATTTTCTGCTAGTAAACGGATGAACACTGGAGAGAAGGTACGCTGGGTGGGGGGTTGGAGGAAAGAATAAATACTGGAACAGAGAGAATAGTGTAGCGTAGGAGAAGGAGCATAGCCTGGCAGATGAAATTATGTCGTCGGCAGTCAAATCCAAACTGTGTCGGCTGACTCATGTGAAAGCACTCCAAGGCTACAGCGGGATTAGTATTGATTGACTTACTGACACAGCACAAGCAAACACACACATTTTTGCTGTGATGTACAATTTGCAATAGTAAATAGTCTGGCCTACTGGATCTGAGACATGTCTTGAGGCAGCATCTCACCCGTTTTGTTTTGCTTTCTGAGAAAGTCCTGTGTTTCTTCCAGACCACTATGAGGGACCTGTCTCAAATGCTGAAGAAGATGCCACAGTACCAGAAAGAGCTCAGCAAGGTGAGAGAGGTCAAAACGCATGTGCTGTCAGGACTCCTCCTGGGATATGCAATTCCGATATTTAACTAATTGTTACGTAAAATCTCTGCCTTAGTACTCGACCCATCTGCAGTTGGCCGAGGATTGCATGAAGAACTACCAGGGAACCGTGGACAAGCTGTGCCGTGTAGAGCAGGTACAATTTCACCACAGACATCACTGCTACAGGATACAGGGTTCGTGAAAAACAAAACAAAAGACTGAGAAAAACAGTATGTGTATGCACCAATGTTTCATTTAACATTCACAAAATGTGATATTATATTATTTATAATATATGTCTATGGTCTAACTAGTTCGTTGGTTTGCCAATATACGTTAAATAATATATATATATATTATATATAAACTTACTAAACTTGCAAATGTATATCCGTGGGTGTATTTTACGAGCCAGGTCACATTTTATTTTGTGATTGATTAATTAATTTGAGTGTAATACTACTAAACAGGGCTATTACTGAAAGTGACGTGACATACAGCCAAGTATGGTGGCCCATACTCAGAATTCATGCTCTGCATTTAACCCATCCAAAGTCACACACACAGCAGTGAACACACACACACACACACACACCCGGAGCAGTGGGCTGCCATTTATGCTGTGGCACCCGGGGAGCAGTTGGGGGTTCGGTGCCTTGCCTTGATCTAACTATGATAATGAAAGGCAAACCATGGTTTTACCAGTAGCTAAACTTAGGTGACAAAAACAGACTATTCAAAAACTATGGTAAATTCATGCAAATGTTTCCTTGTGCTCTGTCACCGGGCAGGATCTCGCTATGGGAACAGACGCAGAGGGCGAAAAGATTAAAGACCCCATGAGGGCCATCGTGCCAATCTTGCTGGACGCCAACGTCACCACCTACGACAAGATCCGTATCATCCTGCTCTATATTTTCCTGAAGAACGGTTAGAGAGTCTTTGGCACATCTCAGTTTGGGTTTCATTGCCCTAAACAGGCATTTTGTAACATGACTTTGCGTGTGCATGTGTTGCAAAACAGGGATCACGGAGGAGAACCTTAACAAGCTAATTCAACATGCCCAGATCCCTCCTGAGGACAGTGAGATCATCACCAACATGGCTCACCTGGGTGTCCCAATCATCACCGATGTACGCAATCTGATTCTTGTCCTACACAATGGTTAAGTCTGCTTGGCCATTGCCACTGACGCTTCTGCTTTGTTTCTGTACGCTGCAGTCTACTCTCCGCAGAGGCAAGAAGCTCGATCGTAAAGAGCGTGTGAGCGAGCAGACCTACCAGCTTTCTCGCTGGACCCCACTCGTCAAAGATATAATGGAGGTCAGACCTGAGCTATAGAATTTGACAGAGAAACTGTGCAGACTGTGTGGAAATGTGTGGTTTTACTTTGTTTGTGAATGTGATTGCAGGATGTAATCGAAGACAAGCTGGACACTAAATATTATCCGTACATCTCAACACGCTCGTCTTCTTCCTTCAGCACTTCTGCAGTCAGGTACACACACTCACCAACAATGGTTTTCATGATCCCGTTCAAATAATGAGAAATTTGAATTGGCCACACTTACAGGAGGGGAATCCACCAACTACAAAAAAATGTTTATGTTGACTGAACAAAAGGCGCAAAAAAAGATTATTCTCTAGGGTTTTTTTTCTTTTCTTGTAAACCTGCTTTTTATTATTCGGGTCTGTTTTGATGACTTATGAATTAGAGATACAGGTGCATCTCAATAAATTAGAATGTCGTGGAAAAGTTCATTTATTTCAGTAATTCAACTCAAATTGTGAAACTCGTGTATTAAATAAATTCAATGCACATTGCACAATGAAGTATTTGTTGAGATAATGAATTGGTGGGTTTTTGTTAATTGTGAGCCAAAAGCATCACAATTAAAAGAACCAAAGACTTTAAATATCAAACCATTTCAATTACAATTCATTACATTCAAATTCTAATTTGAATTTCAAAGGCAACTCTAACACACACACACACAATCCCATGTATTCATGCATTTTTGTATTGCACAAGTCAAAAGATAGAAGCAAATTGGATCAATAATCATTTGTGTACCAAGGGGTAAGGAGAACATTAAGATCAATACCATGATTGGTGGGTGGAGCGACGTGGGGTGAGGGCGAACACCAAGTTTCTTTCAGAAGCAGTGGAAACTGGTATATTTCCTCAGGGTCAGCAGTAATGATCCCACTGCACTGTTCTGCTTTCATGACAAACAAGCTAGCACAGCTCCTGTAAACAGAAACAGAGGCAAAGCAGGATGTCCCTGACTCCCACAGAGGGAGAGCTGGGAGCTGATGGGTCAGCTATTGATTAGATTCGAGATCACTAGACTTCACACTGATTTCCCCTCTCATTATGCTAGCAAATAGCTCTGCCATTCGTTAAAGTTATGCTCCAGCCAAAAATGAAAACTCTGTCATCATTTACTCACCCTCAAGTTATTCCAAACCGGTATGAATTTCTTTCTTCTGTTCAACACAAAAGAAGATATTTTGAAGAATGCTGGTACAGTAGCTAAACAGCTGCTGGTAGCCATTGACTTCCATAGTATTTTTTTTTTTTTTTTCATACTATGGAAGTCAATGTCTACCTCAAATGTGTCTCTGAGTAATTTATGATAAAATTTACAATGGTTTTATCATATACAAATAACATGGTACTTAGATATATGCCATAATTTAGACTTTTTTTGTATTTTAAGTTTTCTAAACAGTTAAACATGCAAAAGGATTTTGTTGATATATTATCAAAGTCAAATGTTTTTAAAAATCAATTTTTATCATCAACACACACACACACACACACACACACACACACACACGCACGCACACACACACACGCACGCACACACACACACAAATACTAAATATAAAATAAATAAAACGTGCATAAAATAAAGCAAATAATTTATGATTAAACCAATTTGTAAAAAACTTACGAATATAGATAGGAATAAAACTTTAATACTTGGTGTAGTATAAAAATAAAAGGTGTCTTGCCTTCAGTGGCCAAGTGAAAAAAGATGTTGTGTAAAACAGTGTAGTCTCTTATTGTTGCCAATAGAAGGCCATAAATGGTAATGCAACAACAAATACCTTCAAATGACCCTGCAAAAACGTCCAAGATACTTCAGTCTTTTGGTTTGAAAAAGAAGTTGACATGCATTTATGTGTTCTTTTCATGGCAGTGCCCGATATGGCCACTGGCACAAGAATAAAACCCCTGGAGAGTACCGTACAGGACCTCGCGTCATTGTCTTCGTCCTTGGGGGCGTGTCCTTTAGCGAGATGCGCTGTGCCTATGAGGTCACACAGGCCAATGGCAAATGGGAGGCCATCATTGGTGAGTCTGCAGAGGATACTGCTAAAAGTCACTGTAAATTCAAGAGTTACTAAGCAACCACCCTTTAAAGATTGGTATCTTTAGCTTTAACAATACGTTTTTGTTTTTGATACATTTAATCAGACTGGCAAATCTGTCTTGTATATTTTTCCTGTGCTATTGTCTTGTACAGTATTTTGTGCCTGTCATGTTTTAACTTCTTTTAAATTGCAGTCGTGAGCCTCTGCTGTGTTCATAAGTCTATGTTCGTAAGTTCTTCTTTGTGTGTGTCTCGTGTGCGTGTGATAAGGTATGTTTAAGATGTGCACTTGTGTTTAGAATTGTCTTTTAATCTTACCTTTAAGGCCTATGGCAGCAAAAACAAGTGAGTGTTCACATTGCTTTTAAAGGAATCGCTCACCCAAAAATTAATTTTGCTTAAAATGTACTTATCCTCAGGCCATCCAAGATGTAAATGAGTTTGCTTATTCATTGGAACAAATTTGGAGAGATTTGGCATTACATCACTTGCTCACCAATGGATCCTCTGCAGTGAATGGGTACCGTCTGAATAGGAGTCTAAACAGCTGATAAAAACTCAATAATCCACAAGCAATCCACAGGACTCCAGTCTATCAGTTAACATTTTGTAAAGTAAAAAAACTGCATGTTTTTAAGAAACAAATTAATCAAGATGTTTTTAATACACTAGACCTGTATCCATAATATTGCTTTCTTTAGTGAAAAAGCTGTCTTGTCTGGATAGAAATATGCACAGTTCAAGTACTGTTTACAAGCAAATCATTCTCAAATAGAACTGAACAAATATGTTGGTGGTTTTTGATGAGAGGACAACAGGGGATGGAGTTCTTCTCACTGGAGGGAGTTTTATTATGGATTTTAGGCTTATTTTGGCCAAAAGCAATTTAAAGTGAAAACACTTTTGATTTTGAAAACACAATTGATTTGTATTCACAGACACTTGTTTGTTTCATTCACTTCACAAGATGTTAATTGATGGACTGGAGTCTTATGGATTACTTGTGGATTGTTGTGATGTTTTTATCAGATGTTTGGACTCTCATTCTGACGGCACCCATTCACTGTAGAAGATCCATTGGTGAGCAAGTGATGTAATGCTAAATCTTTGATGAAAGTGAAAAAAAAAAACTAATCACTATGTGAACTATTATTTTAAAGGAATGACAAGTTCTCATTAAGATTATGGACTTTTGGTCACGTTGTTGCTGCAAATTACTGTCAGTGTGAGTGCCCCTTTAGAAGTGAATTTTAAAGTACATAGTAAAGTAAAGTATCAGTCTGTTGTTTTCCAGAAACAATTTGAGCATTGAAGATTTTACAATAACACTGAATTTAGTACTAGTGGATTTGGGCGACAATTTTGTCCAAGCATGAGGTCTATTAGAGATGAACAGTGCATCTGAAGGACCTCAATGGGTCAATTGGCTGAACTTCTAATTGTGAACCGTCATGGAATGAATATTTTACATTTAGTTGATTGAAGGAGTCCCAACAGTTATTGAGTTTTCCATCACTGATACATCCACCAAGAGCTTCCAAACATCATTTTGTTGTCGGGGTTCTAGGATGATATTTCTGAAACATCACGATCTACAGATGGTGGAAATGGTATTTGACCATCTTTTTGTCCCCATAAAGATTAATGGTGGTGAAAGAACGTGAAGTGCAGTGTGAGATTCATTCTGAGCGTGAAGCCACCTTTGTTCCTCCGCAGGTTCTACCCACACGCTCACCCCAACCAAATTTCTAATGGACCTGCGGCACCCCGACTTCCGAGAATCCACTAGTGGGTCCTTTGAGGACCCTGACCCCTCAGACGAGTGAGAGAGAGAGAAAGAGGGAAGGGTGGGAGAGAGAAATCACACTCTGACAAAGTAAAGGCAGCCGAACAAAGAAACCCTTTCTGAACCCCCACAGCACAAGGGTTTTCTTTTCTTGCTCCTTTTACCATACTCTACCGTTTTACTGCGCCACCACGTCTCAGGGATGAGTGTCCGGCTCCTGCCTCCAATCGGCTAGTCTCACTCAGGCTCCGCCTTCTACTGGGACCTGCCAATAATGATATGCCTCCACTTATGAGAAACGATTGGCCGGCTCAATGCTTCATTCAGAACTGCAGTGGGCGGAGCCTTTTCTGAGTGACAGATGCAGTAGGAGTCCTGACCCCATCCCTAGTTGACCACATCTTCTCAGTTGGGTGGATTAAACTGCATTCTCCTCACAATGCGCCCTTTAATTCAATGGAGTCTCCTCTTCCGACGAGGAAAGGCTTCCTCCATTTGCCCTCCCAAATATCATTATTTTTAAAGCTTCATTTTCCCGCAGATTTAATCTACCCTTAAGACTCACCATATTGCGATTATTTCTGAATAACATAATAATCACTCATATTAACTTTGCCCCCCCCCACCCACTCTGGAGAGGTAATTGATGCCAATTGCAGGATCATTTGATTTTGTTTTTAATCTAGTTCCTCAAACTACCTCACATCACGTCTACATGACCAAGTGGCCGTCTGCAAAGAATATATGTTAAAATGACTTCCGCCAGAGAGTGACTGGCTCTTTTCCTTCTTTATTATTCTTCTGCAGATGCCAAAGCTTGAAATGTAGCTGTGTTCTTCAGATATGCTTTAGCACTAACGCTTCTCCCAAACACTAACATTTTTTAAACTAACTTGTTTGGGCCCTTTACATAATTTTTCAGAACCCTACATGTTATACCCCAGGTCCTGTTTTTTTTTTTTTTGCATTAAAAAATAGCTTTCTAGACTATTAAATAGTTGATTATAAAGCTGACCACAACAGCCTCATGCTAGTAAATCAATGCAATTTGTGGTTCATGACTGGTACTTAAAAATAAAAGATGTTTTGAAGACACTTTATATTACAAGGCTGTAATGTAAGGCTTGTGGTTACATTAAATGTAATGTATTACTCATTGTAATTTGTTTAAAACCTACCATTAGCTCTTAAAGGGTTAATATTCTGGGTTAAATACAAGTTTATGACATGCTCTCAGTTACCACAGGAAATGATTTGATTGTTTGGAAGAACTTGCTAAATGTTTAAAGTAATGCTCTTAGTATTCTAATAATATTCAGATACTGTACACACAGTTCTTTAAGTACAGCCATAAGATTGGAACATCATATGTATACCTTGTCTGTCTGTGTTTACATACAATATTTCAGTTCCTTATTTTAGTCTTTTAAACCTTTAGGAATACCTTCCCCCATAGACTTCCATTGTAAGAGTGTTACAGCACAAATTTGTTCAGGTTTTGACACAGAAATGGATGCGCCAGGTTGTTTTCTGTGGTAATCAAAGATGCTATTGATAGACATAAACATGTATTGATCATGGAATATTCATTTAACCCAACTATGATCTTCTCTGAAGAATTAAGAGTAGCTATAACATTTATAAGCCAACAAATGCACACAGAGGAGGTCCTGTTATAAAAGCGTCCTTCCAAATACCTTTACTGACTAAACCATTGTAGAAGAATGATCATTGCTTAGCCCTATCAAGTATCCATCACTCAAGTGTCAGGCTGCTAAAGCTATATCCCTTTTGATTTCCCCTTTTTCTGTTGGTTTTTCGTGTTCGTAAATGATCACACCATAAGCAGTATGCCAGTCCTAACCCATACTGCAACATGAAAAACTTACTGACTGTTCCAGCCATTACTGAACAATAATATGCTTTGTTTTCATGGATCTTTAGTTTCGACCCGTTCATCTAGTTGAAGAGCTACAAATCACATTGTGAATCTGATTAGCAAAACTGCATGTTTGCGTTTAGTTGGCCCAGTAGATTATATAAGATCTGTTCAGAACCAATCAAAGCTGAGCATGCAACTACACATTCAGTTCTACTTGCATAGCAATGTAAGATACATTTGCCTCCTTCTGTAGGCAAACCTCACTGGTTGTTAAGTTAATGTGACATTCATTATCAAGCAATTTTTAATCAATTTTTATTGGAAAAGACTACTTGCATAAGTGTGAACATGCAGCTTTGCTAAAAATATTGTATTTTAACAGGGAGTGGAATAAACATTTGGTCCACAGGGTACCAAAAATAATTCAGTGTGTACCCATGTGTTTTTTATTTTTTTAAAGGTGACCCTGTGGCACAAACGTTTTGGGTAGTTTGAATGTACAGTATTTCTGATGTGTTAAAAATGTGTCTTCAGCTAAATATCTGATCAAATTTGAATATTTCCTTATTTGGAAATGTTTCTATTTTTAGATGCAAAGAAAAGTCTTAACAATTAAATATATGTGCATAAAGTAGCTTTAAAAAGGGTTGGCAAGTTTTCTTTTTTTTTTTTTGTCTATGTTTTTTAAAGTCTCTTATGCTCACCAGGGCTGCATTTATTTGATTAAAACTACAGTTACTATTGTGAAATATTATTATTTAAAATAATGGTTTTCTATCTGAATATATAAAATGTAATTTATTCCTGTGATGGCAAAGCTGAATTTATTACTCCAGTCTTCAGTGTCACACGATCCTTCAGAAATCATTCTAATATGATGATTTGCATTTGCAAGAAACATTTCTTATTATTATCACACCTGGAAATGGTTGTGCTGTTTAATATTTTTATGGAAACTGATATATATTTTTTTTCAGTATTCTTCGATAAATAGAACATTTAAAAGAAAAGTTCTTCACTCTAAGTTTTGATCACTTTAAAGTGTCTTTGCTCAATCTTTCTGACCCTTTTGACTTTTGAACAGCAGTATAAATGATATATATATTATTAATAATATATATTTTCAACAATATTATATACAGATAGATACACAGCTGAAAACACCTTTAACATTTTTACAGTTAATGTACAAATTGAATGAGTTTTTCCTCTTTGTTTCTTTCCTCGGTGCTCATTTATGCAGGTTCGACCCATATCGTCCCCCCACCCAGCTTCTGGATGCTCTCAAGGCCATGAACAAACCCGACGAGGAGCAGACAAGCTAAAATCACAATTTCCTCCCTCCCAACCCCATCGCCCAGTTACCCTCTCCCTCCCTTCATCTGTCGCCCTGTAAATCACACCTACTGCTATATAAATTGTGTATGCATCTTGCTTGAGAAAAAAAAAATTGGTGAAGTTAAAAGGATATTCTATAAATTGATATATATTTAAATATATATAAGTATTCTTCTGTTTTACAATGGATGCAAATGATTAATGTCAAACTGAGTTTTCATTATTAATTGCCATTTATAAACTTTAAAGTACCAAATGTAATATTGTATGTTATGGAATCTGCTAGAATGCGTAAATGGTAGATCATGTTTTGTGTTCGCTCTTTATTTAAACCTAGTGTGTTTTTTTTTCTGTGCTTTATTATTTAATTTTTTATGGTTTAAAAGTGGTTGGGGGAGGGACTGGATTGTATAGACCAGTGAGGCAAAATAAAGCATATCACTTCCTAATCTGAAGGCTAAACCGCCGTCCAGTTTAGATGCTTGGGTTTAATTGTTGTCTCATTTTAGATGTGCATGCCATGCACGCTACTATGTGGCCCGTTTGACATGTTTTAAAACACTGGGGGGAAAAAATAATAAAAAACTAAATGAAACGGAGCATCTTCTGGGACTCCAGTGATGAAGAGGAAGGAGGCCAAAGGAATAACAGATCAAAGCCTCAAGCTGTAAAAGTGAAAGAGACACTGTATATAGATAGCGGACGTCACCCCTCCGTCAGTCTAAATTCCGGGATCATTTACTCTCCATATACTTTTCTTTTCACGTCTCCTTCCACAGAGACCTCATGGTTTAGTGTGAAGAAGGCCGTTGCTTGCAGATGTTTAAGGAATTCAAAAAAAGGGCCAGTTGTATTTCAGTATTGTATCTCGTCTTATCATTGGTTAGTAAACGATGTTTAACTGGGACATGCACTGAGTAGCGTGTTGTTGTATGCCATATGTTACTGTTTTTTCGTCTCACTGTTGACTGGTGCAAATTTCTGACTGTGAAGTAGTAAAACTTTCCTTTGCCAATGTGAAGCCACTGTGTTTGTGATGTATTAGCTGTAGCTGTAGTGATAAACTGGGGAAAAAATAGGTAATATCAATCTTTCATTTGTCCGTCTGATAGTTTCTTTATTACTCTCTGTTATATCTTCCACTGGTGAATGGCTTTGCAATGAAACGCAGCCCCCTTTTTAATATTTGGGTTTCAGTTGAATCTCTTTAATCTGTTCTGGCAGAAAGGTTGTATATTGCACTACATGTTTTCTGTGATGCAAACGCTTCTATGGTTCTCTCTCTTTTTTTATTATTACCTCATTTTGGGTTTGCTGTTGTATAGCTGTTGACTGGATTGATTTCTCTTAAATTGATTTTTCAGAGAATATCAATAAGAACGCAGTTTGTCCTAAACCTGTCGATCTTATGGGAATCTATGTTTGCGAGTGTTGAAGCACAAACTAAAGTATACTTCATGTGTACCGATGTACTAAGCTTGTCTAATAAATTGGCCTCCATTACAAACATGCAATCACTACATTTTTGCGACACGGTCCGTACATGATTTCTCTTCGGCCTCCGATCGCACCTCTACACTGCATTAGTCTGCAAAATCTCTGATTTACCTTTTTTGTTATATTAACATTGATTTATATGGAAAAGTATGATATATAAAGGGGTTCAAAAACACTTATTATTATGGAAACATTTATAGCGGTAAATATAATATAAAAGTACAGCTCTATAAATACAGAACACATTAGAGAAAATAAGTATTATTATTAGACATTAAATTTGCTGTGTGTGTGTATATATATGTGTGTATGTGTGTGTGTGTGCGTGCGTGTGTGTGTGCAGTTATGCAGTTTGGAAATTCTAGGTAAACATAGCACAAATGTATGGTAATGTAAATAAAAACTATATTTATTTTCTCTGTTAGAAAAAAAAAATCACTTTCACTGGCAGATTTAAAAACAAAACGGGTCCACATTCACACTGTGGAAGTACAAATAAATCGGTTACATTATTTGCACTGTGTGTGTGTGTGTGTGTGTGTGTGTGTGTGTGTGTGTGTGTGTGTATATATATATATATATATACATATATATACATATATATACTGAAGTGTTGCATGTCTGCATTAGTCACATCGCTATAAGAAAATGTGTTGTTTTTGTAAACTAAGAATAATGAACAAATGTGAATTTCTTCACAGCTCATCAGAAGAAAAGTATAATTCCTCATTTAAAGTCACTTTGAATAAAAGAATGTGCCAAAAGAACAAATGCAAACACTGGTGTCAGTAGGTGCAGGATGTGGTGAGGACGCCAGTGCTGTCTAGCCAGAGAGAGAGCCCTCTCTCATGTTTCTAGCTGCCATGATGGTGCGGGTCAGAGAGCTGTTTAGAGAGTACTGCTGATAGCCCGTAAAGGAAAAGCATCTGTGATCACCCCTGACCCCTGGCCTCTCATTTCTGACAGGACTGAGTGAGATGTTAAAGAGTGTCATCGAAGGGCTGGAGAAGTAACTGCAGGAAATGACACAGAATGATAAATCTGTTGAGGACAGTTACATCAGAGGAGTTAGTTGAATGTTACTTTAAACTAATTGTTAAAAAAAGTGTTTAATAAATCTATATAATAGAAATATAGAATTATATAAATCATATTAATACTGCTCAAAATATCATGGTCAGTAAGATTTTTAAAGTGCCCCTATCATGGTTAATGAAAGGTTCATATTTAAGTTTTTGTGAGTCCCCAACAACAGCAGTCAAGGTGTTTGTTAGCTGCTTTTTGTACAGTGTTACCGGGGAAACCACTATTTTTACAACTCCAAAAAATAGCACATAGTGGCAAATAATGAATTTGCATTTTCATTCGGACCAATTCGGAAAGACCAACAAGTGGGCGCGTAATATGCTAATGTTTCATGTTGATGTCAACATGAAACGGCTTGAGATTCCTTATAAAAACAGTAGGATTCAATGTCTGACGCCACTGAAGAAAATTGAAGAAAACTGAAGAAAAAATCTTATTATAATAAATATTATTCATTATTGTTAACATAAGTGAAAAATCTATTTAAAGCTTGAATTTCAGAAGTATTTGGATCATGAATATGATTTATTTTAAATCTGGCATTTTATTTTAACTTGTCGCCTAAAAATAGTTCATTATATTAAAATTATTTCTTCATTTTACATCATAATGTTTTTGTTTTGTTTTAATGTTAATTTTTGAAATGGTAAAACTTTGCTTCCCTCCAGGATTAAATTAGATTTTGAATCCCAGATTTCCTCAGACAAGTTTTAATCAAGCCTGCAAAACTCCTCAGTTGATATTACGTTGAGAGGAGGTTGTTCTCGTTCATTCTCATCAGTCTGATTCATTGATCAAAGCAGTTGCAGAGGAAGAGGCAAGTCAATTAAACTAATAGCCACTTTATCCTGAGGTACTCACAGAGTTGATGGATGACAGGACCACCCAGGACTGTGGGGGGAGGAGTCACATTTACACCTCCTTTGTCTCTCTTTAAGGATCTCATTGGCTGACTCACTTTGGGGGTCGAGAATGGCATCTGATTGGCTAAGAAACACATATTTGAGAGTCAACATGATTCTTGTTGTATTAGGCAAATACTTCACATCTTCAGGACGAACTATAAAAAAAATAGTTTATAGATTAATTAATTATTAAACCTGGTTGAGAGGCTTTTTGGTTGGCTTGCAATGCACCACACAATGGGCAATGGTTGCAGGAAGGCTGTGTGAGATGTGGAGAGCTCCTACTCCTCCTCACTGGACCTTTTATTCAAAGTGTAAAGGACAGGAGGAAAGTTCATGAAATTGTAAGTTCAGTAAACTTTATCCCCAATTACCATGATAAGATGCTTACGTGTCGAAGTACAAGTGCAGTCTGATATGCAATGTGGGCAGGCAGGTTCTGGCCCTTGGCTTGATTAACTTTCATCACTATTGCTGGATCCAGCTGCTGATGTTCAATAAAAATGACCACAATTTGTTCTTGATCATTATACCAAAACCTGGTCATGTCATGTTGAGTTACATCAAAGATCTTTCCTTACAGGTACTGTCCTCTTTGTGATGTGCAAATCCTCTGGTTTGTCTTCTTCCTCTTGATGGCACTGGGGACACCAGGACAAGTCTGAATGTTGATGGTCGTGGCTCAGACTGGAAAAGCTCAGAATCAGTTGCTGAAGAAGGGGAAACAAAAGTAATTTAATATCTCTATCCGAGCATAACAGATTCAAAAAACCAATATGACATCCAAGTGTTTTGTCATTGAGGAACATTAAGAAAATCTCTTTGCAATCAAATGTATTCTACTATTAACTTTGAAAAATGTACATGTGTAGCTAAACATACCCAGACCAGTTTGAGGCCGATGTTGAGGTAAAGACACTGATCTTTGCCTCGGAGTGGGTCTTGTTGAATTTCCTCTCTCTTGTTCTCCATTCCTTCTCCTGTCTGAAGACCTAAGAATTGAGGAACATCATAAAATCACTTCATCAATTAAAACTTTTAGCCAACATATATCATTTTGGACAATCTAAGATCAAAATGGCAACAATAGATTTCAGGTACCTAGCGGTCCGTAGGGATGCCTGATATTTCAAATACACACTCAGGGTTTGCGTTTTATTAAGAGCTAATGGTGATTAATGCTGGCCTCTTAATGAGGAGCTGAGTACATACCAGCACAATCTTCAGCTAGTCTATTCAAAAGATATATTCCTGCTGAATCGTAGAAAGGAAAGAATGAAAATTCAATCTAATTATCCAGATGGAACTCTGGCTGTCATGAAGCAAAAAAATGATTTCATAGAGACCACTTAATACCACTGGAGTTTTTCCCAGAACTCCTCTACAGTAGAGCCCTGGCTCAAAAGAGCAGCCATAAATCTCTGCTTGTTTGTGCCGCAGTGGCCATGTCAGCCTTTCGGAAACTCAATGCTGATTTGTTAGCGGAACGTTACTTTGGGCTTTAAGGTGGTCACTGTGGTGATGAAGCACATGGAGGGAAGGGCTTCTGGGAGAGCAGATCTGCTGGTTGGCTGAATGTGGATATTGGCCGTCCTGTGCTTTTTCATCCTCTGATAAAAAAAAAAAAATGAATATGGAAAGATGAATAAAAGCAGGATGCAGAGAGAGAAAGGATGAAAAGAGAAATTCATGGCCACTGTTAATGAAGTGTTCACCATTATATATCAGCATTATTCAAGAAAAGTGTGTTTTATCCCCATGCCAGCTTTCTTGGCTTTCAGACATCAGAGAGAGAAAAATATAAAGATTAAATTTCCTAGGATAGCAAAAACAGTTAACAAGATTTTCATATTTTCTGAATAAACTTTAAGTGTTTTTTTTTTGTTTTTGTTTTTGTTTTCATGAGACTTTTTCTCCTATTTTATCATTTAGGCCTAAGTGTCATACTTGAATATTAAAAACACACACCTCTCCTGAGTCTTCTCTATAAGCCAAAAGAATTGAGGTATCATGGACGTCCACAGCACAAACAGTGCAGGATGATTCCCTAATCCTAATTGTAAGCCGTAACACAACTACTGCCATAAAGTTCAGTTATTATTATATTTTTTAAATTCCAGGTCAAGTGCTGTATACAGTGAAGGCGCTCCATACCTCACCCCTGTCCTCTGCTGGAGGAGACTGTGTACAGCAGGAGCGAGCTGACCACTCTCAGAGCCCATAAAGCCACTGTCTGTCTCTGGAGACGTCCCCCATCCTTCAGCATTATTAATACAAGTAACAGCTCTACTAAAATAATATAAAAATTCTATTATTCATGCACATTAAGAAATAATCCTTCAAATATGATATGTGGTGTTGTTCATCACAAATGAAGTTTAGTCACTGACCAGAGGAGATCCAGTCTTGGCCTTTACTTTTAAGCCCGTAGTTCTGGGTTCTGTGCTCTCTGCTAGGCTGGTCAGGCTACTGCTTTGAGTTTTCCTGTTTCCTGCTGCTTTCCGTTCCCTGCACAGTTACCTGGCAACAGAGCCTCTGGGTGAGTTTCCATAGAGTCACACACCTGTGACCTGACAGGTGGGCCGGAGGGAGGGACACAATCTGCTGCTGACTGCCTAAAGAAAGAGAGAATGGAGAGATGAATGAAAGAGCAAACAGCCAGGTGTTGATAATGGTGGAGTGGACTGAACTGCTGTTACCCTCAATTACTTTTAAAAAACCTGGTAACGACATAAGGCCTACAGCTGATGTTTAGATATCAAACACAGAAATATCATTATTGTGTCTGTGACAAACTTACTTTTTATTACAGGAAGTACACAGGAAGTATAGCATCATCATTTGCATCAGCAACAAAAGACAATGACAAGTTTATCTATGTGCAAACAATATATTATTGCGATTTAAAATACCCGTTTTCTATTTTAATATAGAATTTATTCATGTGAGGCAAAGCTGAATTTTCAGCAGCTATTACTCCAGACTTCAGTCTCACATGATCCTTCAGAAATCATTCTAATATTCTGGTGATATGTTGAAAAGAGTTGAATGAATAGAAATTTTAAAAGACCAGCATTTAGTTACAAGTACTAATCTCTTGTAACATTCTAAATGTCTTTGCTGTCACTTTTGATCAAATTCATGCATTCTTTTAAATAAAAGTATTAATTTCAAATAATTATGCAATGGTAGAGTATATATACAGTACATACAATACATAAAAAGAGTATAATTGTGTGCGTTTTAAATACAAGTTTTAAAGTGGTACTTTTTCAGTATGATGTACCTGAATGATCCCTTTGCTGGGCCAGTTGAGCAGAGACTGTGCTGAACTCTGCTCTCTGTGCTTGAGGGAAATTGAGGTTGATCACCTTTGACCCTTCCTGAATAACACCTGACAGGATAGCTGTACTGGGTTTTGGGGGTTCAGAAGAAAGACCCACCTATAAACACACAGCACATACACAACAATCATGAATTGATGGTTAAAGTGCTTCTTTGAGCAAAAAATAAATCTGCAACCATCTGTCTGAAAATCTACTTTGCCAATAATCCACGGGCCCATCACTATGCTCGAAAATCAATGAGAGTTCTGTGTAAACAAATTCATGTCCCCTCTGTGCTCTACATAGAATGTCTTTAAATGCATGTTCATTGTTTGCATGGTATACTCTACCATTAAGACTAAAAAAGTAAAATGTGAAAAAAAATTATGTTTATATTATATTTATTAATATTATCTCAGGTTTGGATCTGGACTATGATATAATAATTGGTGATATCTGATCTTAAGTACGACAAGAACTGTGTCGCCACCCATTATGCTAAGACCATTAAAGAAATACAGCCCTGTCTTGCCCGCCCATGTGACAGAACCTCAGATTTACTGCAGACTGGTGACTGAACCACAAAGGAGCACAGAGGAGACTCACGTATAACAGCGCCATTAAATGGTGTTTTCCTCTGCTGGACTTTCAGATTAGACAACGGATAGAGTAACACAATGAAAATACATTGTCAATCAGCTGATATCCATGCACCTTACCACACACACATTCATGATTTCAGTGTGTGTGAGGTAATGGTTTTGTGTGCTGTCTGAAATCTAATGGAGGGGAATGGCTGCACCCTCATGATAAGTCCCTGAAACATTAAATCATACTGAACATAACCAGTATGACATATTTTAAAGGAAATGTAATAATTAATTTGTGCATTAACTGTGTAAAAAAACAAAGTGCTCATCACTGTACATTTGAGTTAATATACAAGTACGCAGATAATATAATGACTTATACTATACAAGTTATGCTTTTTTATTGTCTCAGTTTATATGTTTGCTAATGTTTCTCTAAAATGGTTTTGTGTCGTCTGAGATAAGCCCTTTTTATTTGTAGAAAAAACATCACAATCGGAGAGAGGCCGCAGTTTGAAAATGAGCCTGTGCTTGAACATTGCTGTTAATACTGAGGGCTGTGATTATGGCGGTCACAAAAGAGATTCTGCATTTATATTGTGTTGACTCAGCCTGAGGAGTCTAAAAATAGCTCTCGCCGACATCAGAGCACACGCAGAAAGAAGACAGGCCTGCTGATACGAGGGAGAGTATGGCATTGAATTTACGTCAACCTTCAGATGAATGGAAAAAAGCATAAAACCATAAATAAAGCCTGTAAATTCAACCTTTGCTTCAAGGCAAAGTCGATCGATAGTATTTTCAGCTTCTGCATGCTTGGTAAGCAGCCTGTTATAGTCCTCCTGTGAGAATAAGAGAGAGAGGAATAAAGAAACATTACAAATGGCTTCATCTTTTAGCCTCTTGGATAAATCAGCATCATTTTGAGTATCATTATGTTTGTAATGCTACAATTATTACATAAAAAAAGAAAAAGAAAAGCATGTCAAAACATAGTGCAGAACCAATGCATACTGCAAAGGGACACTCCATCCCACAATGCAATTCACTTAAATGTCTCTCTTTAATGTGAACAGGAATCTGTACGAATATCAACAAGGATTTTAACATCTCAGACTACTTTTACATAAAACTAAAAATATGAATAATATTTAGAATATTACTGTTTGAAATGTTTATGGTTGCATACTGAGTATGATTTGATTTACTTCCACATTATACACTAGGTTCCAAAGTTTGGGGTTAGTATGATTTTTTTTTTAAATAAATTATTAATTTTTTATTTAGCAAATATGCATTCAATTGATCAAAAATAAAGACGGTAAAGACATTTATCATGTTACGAAAGATTTCTATTTCAAATAAATTCTGGTCTTTTGAACTTCCAAACTGGTGCAATGGCTGCTAAAATAATAAAACATTACATAAATATTAAAATAGAAAACAGTTATTATATAATAGTTATTTTAAATTCTAATAATATTTCATTATGTAACTATGTTTTAATCAAATGAAAACAGTCTTGGTGAGCATAAGAGACTTAAAATAAATAAATAAAAAAAATCTTACAGACTTTATACTATGCAGTAAATAGTAAACTTGTATTTCACTTGATGGACATGCACATAACACATTTCAGTGATTCCCGATTCACTCTTTATATAGCTGTAGCTGCTGCATGAGTGTGCTGGCCTGCTGGGGGCAGCAGACCTCCTCTGGTATTGTGCTGTGTAGGTGCTTGTGGGTCCCATGCTGGAGGGACTTCCTGGAGACCCATCAGAGCTGCTCAAAAGGACCTCTCTCATGATCTCAGCAGGGGACTTGAACACTTCAGAAATATCCAGGTGTAAGTTCTATCATGAGGAGGTTGACGGCCTTTAAGAGGTTTATATCCACTCTTTTTCGGCAAATGTTGCCTTGGCTCCACTTTGGAAAAATCAGGTACGGGTGATTTAGCTGCTCTTTCCTACAAAAACATATACAGCAATAATCAGTCTGAAAATAATGCTAAATTCAAAGCATGGACAAATCACAGTATGATTCTGTTAGCAAAAATGCTGTTTTAAATTCTGGAAATATAAATTTACTGGATAGCCCTACTTTATCTCCACTTGTACCATCTTGGTGTGTTTTTCCCCAAAGATTTTTACTGGGCTTCTGGCTGTAATTTGAGGTGTGACCTCTTTTATCCCTTTGATCTTATACTTTGATCTGATTCTTTACACTACCATTCAAAAGTTTGGGGTTGTGAATTTTTTTTAAAATATTACTGAAAGTAGTCTCTTATGATCACCAAAGCTGAATTTACTTGGTCTACGATACTGTAATAACAATACAATTGTACCAAACAAGTACAAGCTGAATTTTAAGCAGCCATTACTCCAGTCTTAAGTGTAACATGATCCTTCAGAAATCATTCTAACATATTGATTTTGATGCTTGATATCGAATAGAAAGTTAAAAACACATTTATTTGAAATAGAATATGTAAAAGTATTATTTTATTCTAATTTAATGCATCCTTGCTGAATACTGACTCCAAACTTTTGAACAGCAGTATGATGAATAATGCGTTTATACAAAATTCAAATTATTTTATTACACTGTTACTATCTGTTATTACACTGTTACTATGTAGCTTTATGCTTTTAAACTCAGCTGGATGTTTAACTGATCTGAACCCTTATGCAGAGCTCAGGCTCAGGGCTCTTCACATCGCACAACAGGCCTTTTGCAATCTCTTCCTCTTCTCCCTGATTGGCACAATCATAAGATGCTTATTAAACAGTTGCAGCAAGTTTTAATCTAGAACCAGGGCATTTAAATTGACTAAATTTTTCTAATTAAAAACAGTTGAACTCTGGCAAGTGTTTTAAGCGTAATGAGATTTTTCTGATGAAGAGTCCTGGTGAGACTGCTCTAAATGACCAATAAATGGGCAGATATCAATCAAATATCTCTGATGTCCTCACCTCATTCTGCCCTTGACTGTCTGCCAGACCAATGATGCCATTCTCATTCATCTGGCTTTGAAAGTCCTCATCCTGTTCTTCATCCCAGCTGAAGTCCAACCCGCCTGGGCTTGAGGGAGAGGAGTAGGGCTGGTGTCCACACCAGATCCCCTGCAGTGGTACCACCTCTGTTCCGCTCCATTAACAGGCTCTTTATCGCTCTCTTTTATTCCACCTTGAGCTCTTATGCCACCCACACCTTCACACTGATATTGATGTCATCTCTCATGGCTGACCATTTATGATTGTTTTTATGGACAGCCTGCGTAATGTCCACTCAAGTGTCACTAAGGTGATTTAACATGACCTGAAAAACATCATTTCCATGATCGACTGATGCATTACCAACAACACTTCATGCTCTTCTGATATATAAGAAGAAAAAAAAAATCACCAAACTAATTAAACCAAGTTATACAACCATTAACTGTTTACAATCACAGTTAATAAATCCATTTAAGCTGGAAGAGAAGGAGGTGAGCAAGGGCTTTTAAATAATATAATAAATAAAAAGAAAACAGATAGAATAGAAAAAGACTAGAGCGAGTTAGTGTTAGAGGTCTTATACTGTATGTGTGTATATATATATATATATATATATATATATATATATATATATATATATATATATACATATGTATATATGTATGTATATATATATATATATATATATATATATATATATATATATATATATATATATATATATATACATACATACATATATACATATGTATATATATATATATATATATATATATATATATATATATATACATACATACATATATACATATGTATATATATATATATATATATATATATATATATATATATATATATACACACACACACACACATATAATTAGAATATAATATAATTAGAATGTAATTATTAGAATAGTGAGTGCTAAAGTAAGAGGGTCAAATAAAGTTGGAAGAGATGCTGATTCTTGAAGATGGCTAAGGACTCAGCTGCCCGGATTGAGTTGAGGAGGTCATTCCACCAGGAGGGAACATTTAATTTAAAAGTCCGTAAAAATGACTTTGTGCTTCTTTAGGATGGCACAATCAAGCGACGTTCACTTGCAGATTCTAGACGTGGGCACATAAGTCTGAAATAATACATTTAGGTAAATGGGTGCAGAGCCAGTGGTAGTTTTGTAGGCAAACATCAATGCCTTGAATTCTATATATATATATATATATATATATATATATATATATATATATATATATATATATATATATATATATATATATATACATATATATATATATATAGATCGCCATGGTGACCACACAACAACAATTCTCGGAACAGCCAATCAGCATTCAGAACACTGCTTCATGGCAAAGATGAATAGCTGGGAAAGAACTTTCAAATGAAAATACCGTTCCATTTTTTCTTTTTAACTAAATTTGGTTTACAGGCCTTAAATTGTGTCACTGCCACATCCAGAAGTGTGTATACTAGTAATTTTTTAAATAAAATGTGGATCTAATCATATTCTAATTTTCTTAAGTGACCCTGAAAAGACAAGCACACACGTTTTTGAAGTTTATTTATAATATTTTATGTTTATTTGTTTATTTTATATATCATGTCAACACGTCCTGTCTGTTAAAGACCCACTTGTGTGGATGCAACTTTTGCTGGTTGCAACTATTCCAGAGAACCACAATCTGTAGCAATCTTGTCAACATCCTCCTCCAGCGTGAACACAAACGTAGTCTCCTGAGTGCAGTGTGTTCTGCAGCATAAGTTAATTAAACGCTTGTCTGAATCTCCGCCATCCATTCAGCGAGCCTGTGGTGAGCTCAGCCAAAAGCAACACGTACCCTACTGTACTTAATAGCCTACATGACAATACCCCCAACACGCACGAATAAAACAGTAATCAGCCACACGATGGCGCCATATAACGACTTTTTAAACCTGTAGCTGACAGAAAGTATTACCACACATTTTAGCCATGTATCATAACCACGGCACGGAGTACGTGTGAATACGATTGTACAAGAATATAGTATACAAAGATCAAACAGCATTATTACCACCCACTGGTTCCTCAGTTTGTTCATATCGCACTTATATAGTCATTTTATTTATTCATACATTCCTTAAAAAATCTCAGTTTATTTTTTAACACTAACACACAGCTTACTAGACAAAAAATATTAACCCGTATGCAAAATGAAGTCTGCAATCAATTATTTCCTCACTTCCTGTGTGTTCCTCATCCAGCCATGAACTGGTTAATGAGGCTTTCTGTTTACATTGTACACCTTTAATGGATTTCTCTGTGCTTTGAAACCTAATGAATGAGAAACAACAAGATGCCTTCTGTTTGCAGATAACTAACCAGGGGTGCGTTTCCCAAAACCATATGTTGCTAACCTGTTAGCAACTTAGTTGGTTGGCAATGGGAAATATGGTTTTGGGAAACGCACCCCAGTCCAGATAATCATGTGTTTGTTTGTGTATGAATTGGTTTGATCAAATGGGTATCAAGGCATGCTACTAGGGGATTACTTCATATTTTAGTGAGACGTAAGGGGCTATTAATTTTACATTATCATATATCATCTCACTGATTAGTTAATGAGATATGTACCTGCCACAAAGCACCATAAACTGGTGGGAGATGAAGAACGGGAAGACAAAGTCGATTTTTCTGCATTTTATCTTTATTGGAAAATAAATACACACTTTCTGTATAAATACCGTAGCTGTGTAGTCTTCTTTTTAAACTGTACAAGAGGCAAGCAGACAGAGGAACAAAGGCAGCGGGTTGTTTGAGGTAAAACAATTGGTATAAAGACACAATAAGACAATGAAAATGAATAAATACATGGTTCTGGAAAAGCACTGTTTTGTTGATGTTAAAGCACGGAGGAATTATTTTGGATGCAGGTCAAGTAGGAGAGCTCAAGCTGAAATGTTGAGTCTTTCAAATGCTGTCAGTCACAGCTCCAGCAGATATCAGCAGCATGAAGGGGCTTAACTCTTCTTAACTTTGGACTATCAAAACCCATCACTTGTGAAGTCATAAATGCGGTTTTAAAAGGTTATCCAGACCTGCATTTGGTACGCTCCACAATTAGTGTTTCACGACATTTTAGAAGCATTACCAGTATTAGATATGTAAAATACCCTTCATCAAATAGTAATATTTCCTGTCCCAAATCAGAGGTCATGACCTCCTTAATGGTATCCAACATGAATCATAATTTAATCAACATTATTTAACAATTTCACATCAAATAAGTAAATAATTCCTCAATTTTTATTAGTTGTATTCCCTGTGTGCGCCAACTCCAACCCTGTTGTAGTTAATTTAATTCTATTAATAACATTTTGATCCACACTAGCATGAAATTCCGGCAACATATGCAACCTTGATAATAATATAGTGTTTTTTTTACATTTTACATTTGCTCTATTTTGATGTTTATTTAATATTTACTGTATAATTGCCTTTAATATATATATATATATATATATATATATATATATATATATATATATATATATATATATATATATATATATTTAAGTTTATGTTTTAAACTGTACATTTGCATTTTCCAAATTTTGTTAACAAGGTTATATTTAAAGGTCGGTACAGTCAGACATGCTTTGTTCTTTGATCTGTATTCCTGTCCACCAATGAAAACCCACAGCTCTATGGCTCCACACGTGTGCTGCAGAGAACTGATCTCCATTTTAAGAGCTGCATCAGTGGGTTGAGATGCTGGTGCAAAGACCCACCCCCCCAACCCCCCCTTCCCTGGAAGCTTTTCATACTGATACCTTTGTGCATTCAGGACTTTTGGATGAGCATCGAAGCAAAGAGTACATATCATTCCTAATGCTGTCAGGCAGGTGTTTGCAGAACTGATATTTCAAGGGAGAAGATTTGACTGGATAAATGCTTTACTGCATTCAGTTGACTGATGAAAGCCAAATAATAATAATAATAAATGAAAGGAAAATATGCCCAACTGCAGGAAGTAATAAAGATGAGGAATAAACAAATATGCAACAAAATGAGTGATACAAATTATTTTCTTACACAGTGTTTTTGTCTTGTTTACTAGTACAGATATTTAAATAGTACTAATACAAGACATTTACTTTAGAAGCAAAAAGATATCAAGTCTTGTTTTCTAAAAAAAAAAATTAAACTAAAGTAAGTTCATACATTTAATTGAGGAAATGTAAGAAAAAATATCTTGTCCCTTTGTATTAAGATTATTTTAACACAAACACAGCTTTTCACTTCACAAGACTACATGGAGTGGAGTCGTGAGGATTACTTGTGGATTATTGTGATGTTTTCATCAGCTGATTGGACTCTCATTCTGACGGCACCCATTCACTGTAGAAGATCCACTGGTGAGCAAGTGATGTAATGCTCAAGTTCTCAAAATCTGTTCTGTTGAAGAAATAAACTCTTCATCTTGGTTGGCCTGACGGTGAATAAATTATCAGCAAACTTTCCTTCTGGGATTTAAGAATTTTAAGATATTTGTACTACAAAACAAGACAAACATACGGAGTATGAAAAATATTTTTTTTGCACCTATAGAAGTTGTTCATTCTGTCTTGCCTGTCTTCCCTCTGAGCACCTCGGCTATATAATGGAGAAGAATTAAGAATTATATTATCAACTTTTTTACAAATAATTTCCTTAAAATATATAGCTATACCATACATGTGACCCTGGACCACAAGATCAGTCGCTGTCGTATATTTTTAGCAATAGCAAAACAACAACAACATTGTATTGATCAAATTATAAATTTTTCTTTTATGCCAAAAATCATTAGGATATTATAAGTAAGGATCATGTTCCATGAAGATATTTAGTAAATTTCCTACTGTAAATATATCAAAACTTAATTTTTGTTTAGTAATATGCATTGCTAAGAATTCATTTGGACAACTTTAAAGGTGATTTTCTCAGTATTTTGATTGTTTTGCACCCTCAGATTCCAGATGTTCAAAAAAGTTGTATCTCTGCCAAACAATGTCCAATCCTAATTAATAAACCATACATCAGTGGAAGTCCTAATCAGCTTTCAGATGATGTATAAATCTTAATTGAAAAAAAAAAAAGACATTTTAGACTGGTTTTGTGGTCCAAAGTGTGTGTGTGTGTGTGTGTGTATATATATATATATATATATATATATAAATACACACACACACACACACACACACACACACTATTTTAATGTCTGAGACTAACAGGCAATGTGTGGGACTGTAGAGGAGTGAAAATGGTGGCATATGTGATTTACAGTAGGTGGGCTTTAGATAGAGAGGGTAGGCAGGTGGAAATGAACAGTCCTGTGCTTGCACTAGTCAATACGTCAAAGCTTCAGGTAGTTTTTCACATACACATATCTTGGCTTTGTTGGACTGTTTCACACTCTGCCTCTGCATTCAAAGACAGACAGACTCACACACATTACAATAACACCATTTCTCAATTTCCTCTCCCACTTGTTCCATCTTATGTAACATGACTGATACATTGTTGCTTGTGTTGCCATCTTATCCCAGTCTGAATGCATTTTTTTCAAAGCATCAGTCAGATCCCTCGCTGAAGATCTAAACTTTTCATTAATTTCGATGGCTGCTCGTCTCTGATCGCAATGTCACGTTTCTTCTTCACCACTCATAACTGGATAAAGGGTCTTCTCATTTTCTCGCTAAATCTAAAAAAAAACTGAGAATGATTTTTCTTTCTCAGACTCTTTACAATGCCGCTGTGTCTCAAAGACTATTCCCAAAATCTAGTGAGCTGCCTTGCTGTCTATGGCCTATATAGGTAGTAATCTAGGTTTAGTAATAACCGTATGATGCAAAAAAAAGAAAAAAGAAAAAAAAAAAAAGAAAAACAGCACATACAATAATAATTTTTTTTTAAATCGGCTGACTAGTTTAAAAAAAAGGCAGATGACAGATGTTTCATCAGTTCTGCTCACAGAAATCTGTACAGAGAAGTATTTCAGTTCGAATCTCTATGGAGTTAGTCACTATTTACTATAATCAGCAGTTACGTAGATTTCTTTAAATATATATTTTAATACATTTTTAATATATATTTTATACATTTTATCCATTTTCACTTCCTTCTTATAAAATAGCTATGGCTTTAAAAAAAAAAAAAAAAATCACATAAACTCTCACACCAGGACAAGATGCTGGGCCTAGACTCTATGATGGTATCGTATATCAAAAACACAACACAGATCCAAGCTCGCTGAAGAGTCTCTTGCCATATTGCGGTCAGGAGACCAAATTTCATTATAGAATCTCATAAAGAATAAGCCAACTGAAAAGATGGCCCCATCTTCTAAAACAAACCGGCCAGCACAGACTGAACGTTTGCTCTATCCTGGCATTTGCCGTCGGAAAGGTCAACGCCGGGTTGGCTCACGCAAGACGGCCTTTCAAACAGAGACTGGTTTCAAAACACCACAGAAGAGGATGAGCTGAAGTCTAGCATGTAACAGGATTCTGGGGGTTAATCATGACAAGACATCTTGGTCGTGGTGCGTCCCAGTGCTCTTTTATTCCATCAGCATCATGGGACTCATACGGTCTTATAGAGCAACATTGAACTCTGTGATCAAGAAGTCAATGTAGTCCTTCTCTTTGGTTTTAAAGGCCTCTGCGATGAGACGTGCGGCTTCCCGATGCTCCTTTCCTCTGAGAGACACTCCATTTACCTCAAGGATCACTTGACCCACCTTCAACTGTCCACAGTTATGAGCCGAACCACCTCTCTGTGGGAAAGAAAATGGAGAAAGTTTGACAAAATGAAGATAAATTGATTGACTCAAACCAGCTATGTTCACATAGAAGCAGGATATGGATGTCAGTCCAGTTTTGGTGCTAAATACACTTGCAGTCACACAGTGCAGATTTGGCTCAGAGTAGAATGTTATATTTCCTTCTGGGTAAAAACTGAATTTAGATTGAACATATGGCATTTGTTTGTGCATTTAAACTGGGAAATCAAAGAAGGACGTATTCATCAGAGTTGAAAATCTTGATAGTTTCCTGAAAACCCAGATTTAATCATTCAAGAGAAATTGAATCTGAAATTAAGTTGTTCATTTAGTAAGTTAACGTTTCTAAGCTGAAGTGAAGGCAGATCCTACAGCTGCTCTCTGGTCACTTCAGTCTGGTCAAGAACAACCGAAATAAAAAAAATATATAATTGAAAATATAAAATACTATTAATGAGCATGTTAATACATAAATAATACTAAAATACACCTGTATGGGATATTTAATCAAAATATGAAAAAATGTATAATTTATTCAACCTGTTGTACCAAACCTGCATGACTTTCTTATGTGGAACACAAGAGAATATGTTTTGAAGAATGCTGTGTCTAAACAACACTGGACTCCAGCAAAAACTTTTATCGTATGGACACAAAAAAAGTCATTTTTTCAGAATGTTTTCTTTTGTGCTCCACAGAAGAACGAAAATCAGAGGTGTGGAACAACTTGAGGGTGAGTAAACGATGAGAGGGTTTTCATTTTTGGGGGAACTGTCCCTTTAAATGATAGTGCCAGCTCTTTCGAATAATCCTGCAGCAGTCTCTGTAAACACTTGATAACACCAAAGAAATGTGTGCTGTCTTAGCAGTCAGAATTTCTGTACATTCATAAAAGTGTCTACTGACAATTCTGAACTGAAAACAAACCACTGGTACATTTTAACCACCTTTGTTTCTCAGGATGAAATAAAATAAAAATGGCTAAGCTATAAGAACCTCACCTGGAAGTTACGTAAACCCAACCAATCAGATTTCCCATTACAATTTTTTTGCCATTTTTCGGTGCAATATCCATCAAACAGTCCACATCATAACATTTTTGACTGATCATTTATCTTATACTTTTTTGGGGGAGATAATAATTTAGAGCAACAGATATTAGGGCCTCCTTGCTTCCAAAATCCCAATTTAACCCTGTTTAATCCTTGGCCTGAAACTATTGATCATAAGTCAGCCTGCTTCAGAGCATGCCAGAATTTACACAACAGGAAGTAGTAAACTAATGAGGTTAAAATGAAAGAGTAACTCACTTAGCTCTCACCAGCACAGTGCCTTCTTTCATTCACCGCCCCAAAATGATCGAAAACAAAAGAGCACCGCATTATCTAATCTCCAGGCATTTTTTTTTCTTCATTATGATGCTGATGAACCGACTGCAGCCTGGGAATTAAAGCCCACTCAAGCCTGTCCATTTCTCTCCTCCCCAGATACACTTTCTACATCTTTCAATCGCTTTCATTTACTTCCTTTCTTCTAGCTAACTTTCACTGTCGCTCACATTCTTATTTTAGCTCAGTCTCTCCTGTTCTCCTGCCTCTGCTCTTTTTTTGTCTCTCAATCTTTTATTAAGAATGTGCTGATTTGCTGCTAAATCAACTGCAATCAGTGGCACTGTAATTTCAGATTCGTCTTTCACAACCGAATCAGTTCCCTCCTTAAAATGCACATCATTTTCTCTCCAGCGCAGTCTGACGTAGAGAGCCTTTCACACATAAACTCGCTCTACAAATTGCACACTAGCCTGTTCAACAGTGTGCTTGAGAATTTAAGTACTAGAAAAGACAGAACCAGGAATAATCCACTGCCACAATGGCATCAAACATCAACAGCTGACTACAACTGGAGGTCTATAACGAGCTCCTGTGCTCATTATTTAATTCAGCAAGACTGTCGGCTCTCTAGACCTATATATGACTGACGGAAGGGAGCACATGATTGGGACTTATTTTGTGTCTGTCATTGTCTGAGGCTCTGCATTGGCTTTAGACCTGACAGAGGGTTTTGATATTGTATAATCAGCTGTAAAACCTGGCAGCTGCCCAATAGTACCACAGAGTACTATTGTGAGTCATACTCAGGTTCAGTATTGTTAGATGAACTACAGCAGGAATAAAAATGTGAGGCGCATGCCTGTGCAAATATCACACCATGTTGCTTGGATGTTGGTCAAGGTGCTGCTATCCTGTTGCTGTCATGATTCTGCCCTCGTGTCCTTGATTTTTCCTAGTCTTGAGGCAGGATCATGACAGACCCGTGTTTTGTGTACAAGCGCATGGCCTTGTCTTTGGGCCATGTGCTTGTGTTGTCTCGTTCCCTTGCCCCGCCCCCCTTGTTAACCTAGTCGTGTCTTGATTGTCCCATCTGTGCCACCTGTCGTGTCTTGATTGTTCCCCCTATTTAGCTTTCCTAGTGTGCTCTGTCTTGCGTCGGTTCATTGAGATTTGTTCCCTAACATTTGTGTTTGTACCTCGTCTGAGATTACTCCACAGCTACGATTGTTCCTGAAGAAGTGTTTGTATTACTGTGAGTGTTTATTTGTAGTTAGTGTTCAGTGTCTTTGTTTGCCTTGTTTATTGTGTTTTGCAGAATTATTTAGTGTCTTCCCTAGCCAGTGTTTTCCCCCTCGTGGGTTTTTGTTTTCCCCTTTTGTATAATAAATCCTGTGTTGAGTTACTTCCTGTCTGCACCTGAGTTCCTCCCTACCAAATCCCTGACAGTTGCAAAGTGGAATGTACAAGTTGCTATGAGGATGATAGGGTTTTTTAGGAGGTTGCTTACTAAACCAACTCTAAAGAACCCCCTAACAAGTCTACATGACATTCTCGATGCTAGATATGCAGAGATGTATAAAGTACTAGAGACCCATACTTGAGTAAAAGTACAAGTGCTCTATCAATAAAGTGACTTGAGTAGAAGTTGAAGTGCTCTTTAAGCCCCACACTTAAGTAGAAGTACTAAAGTATTCAACATTTTTTGTACTTAAGTATTGCAAGTAGTCTTTTTTAAAATGTACTACTCAAGTACTGAAAGTAAAAGTAGAAGTATTGTGTTATGTAGTTATTAAAGAAAGTAGTCAAAAGTTTGAACATATTGTTTTTACTATTTCAAATGATTAACCTAAAGGACAATCACAATTCCTTTGACTGTAACTTTTTTAAACAAAAAACAGATTTCGCCCAATTTGCAAAATTATGTCATTAATAACTTACCCTCATGTTATTTCAAACATGCAAGACCTCCGTTTATTTTTGGAACACAGTTTAAGATATTTTAGATTTAGTCCAAGAGCTCTCAGTCCCTCCATTGAAGCTATGTGTATGGTATACTGTCCATGTCCAGAAAGGTAAGAAAAACATCTTCAAAGTAGTCCATGTGACATCAGAGGGTCAGTTAAATATAAAATATGGCAAAAACTACGACTTTATTCAGCATTGTCTTCTCTTCCGTGTCTGTTGTAAGACAGTTCAAAACAAAGCAGTTTGTGATATCCGGTTCGTGAACGAATCATTCGATGTAACCGGATCTTTTTGAAACAGTTCACCAAATCGAACTGAATCGTTTTAAACGGTTCGCGTCTCCAATACGCATTAATCCACAAATGACTTAAGCTGTTAACTTGTTCAATGTGGCTGACACGCCCTATGAATTCAAACAAACCAATATCCCGGAGTAATTCATTTACTCAAACAGTACACTGACTAAACTGATGTGAAGAGAGAACTGAAGATGAACACTGAGCCGAGCCAGATAACGAACAACAGACTGACTCGTTCACGAGTCAAGAACTGTTTACGAATTAGTGTCCGATTTGAGAACCGAGGAGCTGATGATACTGCGCATGTGTCATTCAGCGTAAAGCAAACCGACACACAGAGCGTCTGCCATCATCGCCAATGACGTCATTACGTCGAGCGCAAAAGAACCGGTGAACGGTTTTCTTCAATCGGTTTATTGAATCGAACTGTCAGAAATAACTACTGCTGATCCGGAAACCGATGCAACCGGTTCTTGACTCGTGAACGAGTCATTATCTGGCTCGGCTCGGTGTTCATCTCTCTCTTCACAGCAGTTCAGTCAGCACGCGCAGTCTTCTTTAATCGCTTGATTCGCTCAATGATGTGCCAGCTTCATCAAACCTGCCATCTACAGTTCTGGCAGTGGTAATGTGGGTTTGTAATGGAATGATTCGTAACATTTTTATAATTGTAACGAGTAACGATGCAGCACATAAAAAAAATATCGGAGTAAAAGTATTAAACTCATCGAAAATATGTACTGAAGTAAAAGTGGAAGTAGGGGAAAAAAATAATACTCTCCTAAGTACAGATACCGCCTTTTAGTATTTAAGTACAGTAGTGAAGTAGTTCTACTTCGTTACTATACATCTCTGTAGATATGACTACCGTTGCTGCCATTTTACCATCTTCCAGGGGAAAATCAGATAATAGAACAGAAATAGAACTCCTCTCCTCGAGCTTCACGATTCGTAGTGTCATTTGTATATGTAGCACAAACAGTGTGAGATTCATTAAATATAATACTTAAAAGTATATTTTGGAATTTTTTGTAGTTTTACTTCTAAAGAAATCAATTACATAATTTAATACCATCAGTAACATATATCACAGTTTCCACAAAAATATTAAAAGAACTGATCAGTGAAATGATCAGTGTTGATAATAATAAGAAATGTTTACTGAACAACAAATCAGTACCGGACTATAAGTCACACTTTTTTTCATAGTTTGGCTGGTCCTGCGACTTATAGTCAGGTGCGACTTATTTATCAAAATTAACAAGAGAAAACATTACCGTCTACAGTCGCCAGAGGGCGCTCTATGCTGCTCAGTGCTCCTGTAGGCTACACTGAAATCATAGAGCGCCCTCTCGTGGCTGTAGACGGTAATGTTTTCTCTTGTTTCTTGGTTCTAAATAAATGCGACTTATAGTCCAGTGTAGTGATGGGAAGTTCGATTCTTTTCCGCGAACCGGTTCTTTCGGACGGTTCGATTCAATAAACCGGTTGAAAAAACCGGTTCATCGGTTCTTTCACGCTCGACGTAATGACGTCATTGACGATGACGTAATGGCGTCACATCTATCAAACATTCAAATATATAAAGTCAGTAATCATAACTTTAGTCAGTTAAAACCTCATAATCATGAAAAGTTTACATTTGAGTTTTGCAACAACACCTAAATACAGTAACAGCAATAATGTGCATATGAGGATTTAAGTCTTGAAGATATAAAGTAAATAAATTAGGTGTCATCAGCGCACAAACCACGATCCACTTAATAAACATAATCCATTGCGATGTATTTGTTATTAAATGAACTTACGTTTCGCCAGATTGCCCTTCATCCAAGCCCTCGAAATACCCGCGCTCATAACATTACTAGTACAGAATCAGAATCAATCACCAAAAGAATCCCTTCGGTTCAGACATGCTGTCAGTCAGTTGGCTTCACGCTGAATCGCGCATGCGCAGTATCATCAGTTCATCGGTTCTCAATTCGGACGCGTCCGACAGAAACGATTCTCGGTTGAGTGTACTGATGATCCGAAAACCGATGCAACCGGTTCTTGACTCGAGAACGAGAATCGCTCTAACCGGCACGTGCTGCAGTTCAGTGTCATCAGCTGCTCTACTCGTGTTCATGTTCTGTTTACTACAAACTCAATTTGTGAATGTCATCAACTATAAATACAGTACAGATATCTCATAAATCATCCCTTATTCCTATTAAACATAAGAGTCTTTAGAGTCTTAATTATTGTCCAACTTCCCTGAAAACCCATTTGGCCTATACATTATATACAATATACAGATTGGAAACATGAATCAAAAAAAAATAAAAAAAAAAATCAAAATAAAATATAGTTATTTTAGCACACTTTCCGATGTTTAACAAAATACTTACAAAATTACACGCATGCGCAATATCATCAGTTCATCGGTTCTCAATTCGGACGCGTCCGACAGAAACGATTCTCGGTTGAGTGTACTGGTGATCCGAAAACCGAAGCAACCGGTTCTTGACTCGAGAACGAGAATCAGCTCATCGGTTCTCAAATCGGACGCGTCCGACAGAAACGATTCTCGGTTGAGTGTACTGGTGATCCGAAAACCGAAGCAACCGGTTCTTGACTCGAGAACAAGAACTGCTCCAGCAGTGGGCGTGTTTGTTCATTATCTGGCTCGGCTCGGTGTTCATCTTCAGTTCGGTCTTCACAGCATTTCATTCAGTGTACTGTTTGAGTAAATGGATTACCCCGGGATATTGGTTTATTATGACTCAGAGGGAGTGTCAGTCACGTTAAAAAAGTTAACAGCAAGTAATTTGTGGATTTATGCTTATTGGAGACGTTAACCCGTTTCAAACGATTCTGTTCGATTTGGTGAACTGGTTCAACCGGTTCACTAAGAAGAACCGGTTAAATTGAACGATTCGTTCACGAATCGGCCACCACTAGTCCAGTGCGACTTATATATGTTTTTTTCCTCATCATGACGTATTTTTGGACTGATGCGACTTATACTCAGGTGCGACTTATAGTCCGAAAAATACGGTATATTAGAATAATTTCTAAAGGATCATGTGACATGGAAGACTGAATTAATGGCTGCTGAAAATTCAGCTTTACCATTATAAGTATAAATTATGTTTTAAAATATTTTAAAATAAAACAGTTAATTTTAAATTGCAATATTTCACAATATTAGTGCTTTTACTGTATTTTGATTCATATTTTTTTTTTTTAATTTTGTTTTTACAAAAAACATGTGTATTTGTGTATGTAAGTCTGACTATTATTATATGAAAATATACATATTTATTATTATTTTACTTTATTTGTATTATTTTAAATAAAATAACTCTGTAGATAACAGAACCCTGTATGGACTACTCACCTGTACGGTAACGATGCGTGGGAGGGGCTGACGTGTGTTTGCCCCTCCTTCTATTGCGATGCCCAGAGTACTGGCGCTTTTTGCCACTCTCACTAGAGTGGATGTAGGCTCCAACAGACCCGGCTGCAAGGTAGATTCACAGACAGGTTAGAGACAGGATGGAAAAATGGGAAGAGGAGGACAGAGAAAAGGGAGACAGGAGAGTAGCAAATCAAAGAGAGGGAGAGAGAATGAAAGGGAACAGAGATAGGAAGCAAAGACACATTTGGCTTTGATGATACACATTTTTTTGTGTCTGACGGCCTAAAATAGGGCCACAGGAAGTGGCTTACGCCCAACCACAAGTGTCCTCAGAAAGCACTATTAGTTCACTCCGCGATAACAGCAACACGGCTCATGCGTATAAGAAAGCCGGGAAGCAAACAGCTAAAGGACGGCCAGAAGGAAGACGGACGCGTCTTGATTCAGCACACTGAGATTGGTTTTTCAGAGAGCTGTTGGATCAGTGATATGAGATGAGATGAAGTGGACAAGTCAACAAAGAAAGAACAGAAAAACTAAAGGAGATGTATGTACCAAAAGAAGAAAAGTAAAAATGAATTTTTTAAAAAGTCAAGCACGCTCAGTCAGAGGGAGGGGGGAGGAAACAGATTTATGTGACTGCACTCTTCTGTCAACACTCTTTCACTCTCATTCACACTTTTAACACCAACCCTCTGTCACTGTCATTAACTCTCACACATCCTTCTCTCTCTCTCCCTCTCTCTCTCTCTCTCTCTCTCGGTCTCACCGGTTTGGCAGATGTTTCTCCTCCTCCGTGCCCATCCTGTGGGGCTCTGGTGCGGGCGGGACGTGGGCTGCTATCCTTACTGAGACGTCCAGATTCGGCAATGTCCACACCACTGTCCTCGCTGAGGGTTTGTCCGCTGTCTGACAGCTGGGATAATGTCCCTCCTACAAGAACAATAAGTGAATTTATATACAGTTAGAATCAAGTGTAGTGATTTTTGTGTAGTCCAGCTACAGTTTCTGTTTTTTTTTTTTTAAACTTGGACACTTAATGGAACATTTAAAGTATTAATTACAAGTTATGTTAGCATTTGCACAGTGTCCAAGGTTAACTTTCACAAGCTGGATGAAGCTGTTACAATTGCATTATCTATCTCTGTTATTCCAACTTTGTGAAAAACAGACTTAAGTCTGGAATACACCACTTTTGCTTAGATTTTTGCCCTCTTGATCATCTCTAGTTGCCAAAGGTCACTGCCAGGTTGTAGATCTTGGTTATTTTGAGCAGGCTCTGTTTTTTAGCTTCAGAATATGATTCCATCCCATCGCAGGATATCAAACATTTTTTATATTTTGAGCTGATATAGGAACACATAACCTGCCTATGAATATACCTACTTTCATACTATATATCAGTCGAAAATCATTTTTATATTAATAAAACAGTTGGTGAAAAGTACCCTAATGACCTCCTACTTCTTTAAAGATACTGAAGTGTGCATTTGATGGACACTTTAGTATCCCATGAGACCATGGGAGAGGATCCGTGAATGGCAGTGTAGCAACCCACTTGACACTGTAGGTTATATGACAGTGACAACGTGGTGGATGCAGTATGTCCGAATTTCATTCAAACTACCCTTTATACTACGTAAAACATCCTTAATGGTCGCAAAGCAAGTTTCTAACCAAATGTTGTACCTACTACACAGTATGCTGTAGCATACTCAGTAATAATATTTTGATCTGTCATGTGACTTATGCAACCATTGACCAGATTTTAAAGTAATGTAGTGCATTATATGATTTAAATTTTATTAAAATGCTTTAAATGGCAAAAAGAAAAATTATTGCTTTATTCAGACTGAAATTGAACATTTATATTACATGTAAACAGTTGGTAGACAGCTGATGTCATAAATGTACATAGGCCAAGCAGAATCTGCAGAATGTTAATCATTTTTAACATGAATAAAAATGGCTTGTTTTTAAGAACCAGGTATAAAATAGCTACTTCAGGACAGCATAAAAAATCAAGTATCTTTTATTATTTTTATTATATTATTTTGTATATGTAAATGTATAACTGCAAATGTAGATTACTTTGTATTACTTTCCCAATTAATCAGAATTAATTTCAAATTTTGAACCATATTAAAAGTAACAATTAATTTAAATCTCACATAGTTATTTTATCCATGGAACACACAAATAATTGAATGATTGAATTTTAATAGTTGGTTGAACTTATTTTAAAATGAACATTTGTCCTTTTTGCCCATTAAATGGGTGAAAATAACCTGAAATTATAGAATTTGACAGCTGGTTAATTATTTTTATTATTTTTAACCTTTATTTAACCAGGAAAGTCCCACTGAGGTTAAAAACCTCTTTTTCAAGGGAGTCCTGGCCAAGAGGCTGCAAAAACACAGTCAATTACATTTATAAAAGTTATACAATACAAATAATAAAAAAAAAAGTCAATGATATATTATCTATCCGCAGCTGCCCACAATGCATCAAATATTTGAGTCTCACCTCGAGCTTGTGGCAGCGGCCGCACCTCGTTCACATCAGGCTCTGCGTTGGGCCTGTGCACCTCCACCATGACAAAATGCTGATTGGATGCTGGGGAAGAAGGGGCGGGCTTATCTGGGACGGGGGCCGGAAGAGGAGGAGGTGGCGGCCCAGGTGGCGCAGGTACATTAGGGGCGGGTGGAGGAATTGGAGATGAGGATTGGACAGCAGCAGGCTTCGCCTTACTAGGAGACTGGACCCGGGGGAACGGTCCGATAGTATGCTGACTCACGACTGAAAGTTGAGGTGCAGGGACATCTATTTTGAGGGTTTCAAGAGGAGATGTTTGAGGTTTGGGTGCTTTTGGGTGTTTGGGTTCTTTGCTCTGGGAACGAGAAGGGGCAGTGAAGTACAAGCCCGATTGGGAGGAGCTAGAAGAGGGACGTTTGTTAAGCGTGGCTTTTCGACCGGGCCGGCGCTGAAGCCCTGGGGGAGGAGGAGGTTTAAAGGAAGGAGGGGAATCTGAGGTGGAATGAACCTCATCCTAGGATGAAAGAGGAGAGCTTTATTGATGCCATATTTCAGGTGATATTTCAAAGTAATCTATAACACAATCCTTGCAGCTTATAATGCAACATTCACATACTGTATACACCAATACCTTAAAACATTCGACAATTACCCACAAATCATTGCATTGAGGACAAGAACAATCGGTTCATTCACATCAAGTGGCAAAGCAAAAAAATAAAATAAAATAATAATAATAATAAGTGAAAGGAAATGAACAAACTAAGGCTGAAACATGGTGAGCACAAGCCAGATGAATGATGAATGTCAATGCCATCAGAAAGCAATCAAAATGAAATGTGAGGTGCCTGTGTGTGTTTTTTTTATTATCTGGGCCTGAACGCTCTCTGGAAACTTTACTTTCACATGCTCCTGACCTGCGCCTGTGGACGTGCCTGATAGAGTTGCTCTGGAGCTCAATAGGGTTTCATCAGAATACCAACAGGAAACTCTCTGAGAAAGACCCCAATCTTCCTCGGCCATCTCTCTCACAACGGGCAGCCTTCAGCCCAGCAACAAGTGTCATCATCTCATCTATTTTTCTCTTTCCAACAAACAACTGTCTGAATAGCCGTGCCTTTACAAACATTTGAGATCGAGCTAGGCGGCATGACAGTATAAAATATGTCAACAGGAGAGATTGATATATATAGAAAATCAATGGTATTTGCTAGATTAAAATTAAAAACTATATATGAAATATATTTTGATACAAAATTACGTTTCCTGTTATTTAACATTTTGGTCATACCTGCCACCCCTATGCTGAGAGTTTTAATAACCGGGTTTCATTCAAACGCCATCATCAAAACGGGTCATTATCTGCCCCTGATCATTTTCAAGGTGTTCAATATCAGTTCTCATTATGTCCTTTATTGCACACCTCAGCAGATTCCACCACTCCCTCTTTTTTCTCTCTGTTCCCCCTCTTTTATCTTTCCTGTTCATCCTCAAACTGAAGGGCTTACCAGAGAGATGTCTGGAAGGGCATTGCTACGCCCGAGAGACTGTTCCCCGTTGTTCTCTGCAACATCATCATTCTGGGAGAAAGAAAAACAAAAGAGAGAAAACAAGAACAAGAGACTATGAAACAAACAGAGAGAGAGAGAGAACAAGAGACTATGAAAAAAATGAAAAATACAGCCGTGTGTTTATCCCTTAAAAAAAAGCTCAATCCAAATTGCATTCTGTTGAGGGCCCATTTCACAGAGGGGCATCAAAAAACCATTGCACTTACAGTCCTTCATTTCAATCTCGCATCTAGTCTTATTTTCCATCCAACATGCATCTCTCACACACAAAAAAAAGAAAAGAAAAAGAGAAGCCTTGATTTTTGTGCTTGGGTGCGCTATACAAATGACTCTAATGAGTCAGTTTCTTTAATGAATCGTTACAAATGACTCTTATGAGTCAATTCTTATAATTGAGAGAGAGAGAGCGAGAGAGAGAGCATTAACTTTAACTGAACTGCATTATTTTCATTGATTTTTATATCAAAATGATGCATGTTTTGTATCAGTTTCATAAATATACATACATGTATATACACTACCATTCAAAAGTTTGGAATTTGTACGATTGTTTAAATATTTTGAAAAGAAAAAAAAAAATCTCTTTGAAAGAAATACTCACCCAAGGCTCACCAATTTATTTGATTAAAACTACAGTAAAAACTGCAATGCAGTACAATATTATTACAATTTAAAATAACTTTTCTTTTTAAATATTTTAAAATTGCAATTATTCTTTTAATAACAAAGCTGAATTTTCAGCAGCCATTACTCCAGTCTTGAGTTTTACATGATTCTCAATCAGAAATCATTCAAATATGCTGATTCACTGCTCAAGAAACATTTATTATTATCAATATTGAAAACAGACATGCAGCTTAATATTTAGTTGGAAACAATGATTTTAAAAATGTGTATTTACTGTCACTTGCTGAATAATGAAAATAATAATAATAAAAAAAATTCTAAATACAATCTTTAATCTTTAAATTAGCCAATGACATTTAACTGATGACCCATCCAATGTTCCGTTCCCTTCCTTCAAACTAAAACAGACAGCAGACCAGACTCAGAAAAACATTTCACTATACTGGCTCAGGTCCTCCACCTTCCCACAATCCTCTGCGGTGCTCCACTGAAGCAAAAATCAGGACGCTCTCTGCGACACTTCTTTTTTTATTATTATTATTTTGTCTGGGGGGGCTTATCTGCAGTGACAGCTCTGCATATGGCTGATGAGGTGCGGTTCCAGGATGAGAGTCCCAGAGCGAGCGTTTCGTCTGCGGAGCTCTGCAGGGCAGCAGTGTGGACCGTCGCCGCTGCTTCTTGTAATTACCAGAGCCAGAGCTGGCAAGCTTACAACAACACCAACCCACAGTGGAGGGCCACAAACAAAGCTTGCATACAAATACATTCGCTCATTTCCAAAGTGCACACACACACATATGCACGCACGTGTGCACACACACACACACACACACACACACACAAACATACATACAGACAGACAAATGACCCATGTTGAAGAGGTACAAAGTCATAGCGGACACATTTTTTATTTGCTATATGCATGCCTGTACTTAATGTTGGAACACTGCAACCCACACATACACACAGACAGATATCAGATATGAGTGACTTTGAGAGAGATCAATCCATGCAGAGAATATAAGGTGTGCTGTATTATGTGTGAATGTGTATTAAAAACAAAATCACATCATAGCAAACCCATTCTTTAATATATATATGTGTTTGCTAGAAACACGCTGGAAAAAACATGCATTTTAAAATTTAAAAAAATATCATAGTAACCATATTTTCCACCACAATATCATTGTTATATTTACTGGTTATGGAAGCAAAAATAAATAAATAAATAAATAAATACAGAAATAAATAGATAAAAGAAAATAATTTTATCTCACATTTCTGACTTTGGAGTCAGAGTTACAAAAGTCAGAGTTGCAAGAAATAAAGTAAAAATTGCTAAATATAAACTGTTTATTTAACACAATTGAACTCACAATTGAAGAAAAATCGGAATTGCGTCACAATTACCTTTTTTATGCAGTGGCGGAAACAAGCATCCATAATTGGTATTTAAAAATGACATAATTGGTGCATAATTCTATGGTAATGTGGGTGGTTGTTAGGGAGTTGCTAAGGTGTTCTTTTTGTTTTCTTGTGTTGCTATGCAGTTGCTAACGTTTTCTGCGTGGATTTGTTTTGTGTTTGCAGTTGTTAAGGTGCTCTGTTTTTTTTGTGTGTGTTTGTGTTAGGTAGATTGTTTTGGCTCGTTATGCAGTTGCTAGGATGTTTTAGGTGGATTTGTGTTGTCATGCAGTTGCTAGGGTGTTCTAAGTGGTTGGTTACTGGGGGGAAAAAAACCTTCATAAGTCTCTATGATATTCCAGTCCCTAGATATTTTTTGAGTATCTCCTTTAATGTTAATATATGTGATTTTTTCCCCCAGCCATTTCATCAGTCACTGGGCACAAATCATAAGTTTAATCGCTCTCCTCAATAATCTGCATCATTTGAGGTATCATTCATATCTGCAGCAGAAATGGTGCAGTACAAACTGCACTGAATATTACTACAGTACTTAAGGACAGTAATATATTTTTACAGTTTGCTAGTGGGAACTACGGTTACTATTGGTAGATTTCATAAGGGAAAGCAAGAGATTGTTTAACCTACCTCCATCATATCTATCAGCCAGAGGAGTCTTTCCTGTTTTATTGAGAGGGATAGGGAATTGGGTGTTAAACTGTTCCTGCAATTTACACTGGGAGTCAGCAGGCTTAAAAATCTGTCAGAAAACACTTCTCCATCTGTCACAGCAACATCACACACCCTTGAGACGGCTACAAATCGAAACAGCTGCACTTTCACAATGAGATGCAGATGAGCTGAGGTGAGACGTGCCTATGTCTGGACAGAGTGAGACAGGAGGACAGACAGGTTTCGAGTGATGGACATAAAAGCCTTCAACAGAAAGCACAAAAGCTGTTTCCCACAGCAACTTTACAGCCCTTCATTTTGTATCCTAGTAATCTTCTTTGTGCCCAAATTGCCCACCAATTTTGTGAATGGCTTTTTATGTCTACTGTATGTCACACACAGCAACAATGCCATCCACTCATCCCACACCAATACAGAAGCACAGCCTAAAACACTTCCTGCCTGAAATCATAGATATGTATAGACACTGGGTCTGATTCAATAATAACTGCACACAAGCATTTAACAGAAAATAATTCAGATGTTTCTTCTTACCCGTGCGGAGCTGAGGGTGGTGTTGGTCATGAAGCTGGCTGAGGAGGAGGCCAGTGTGTCAGGGTAAGAAACCATAGAGAAGGAGTCTTGAAACCCAGCTCCGGCACCTTGCCTCGCCTTCAGGGCCTCGATCTCTCGTCTCAGAACCAGGCCGTCAAATCTCTCCACATCCTGAGGGGCCACGAGCCCCCTCACCTCTGACAGCAGAGAAAACTGCAAATACACACACATCCAGAGCCTTGAATGTGACCGGACTCGTGTTGATTGGTTTAATCTCAAGGGTTTTAATATGTTCATGAATGGGAATATATCACTGTAAATCACCAGACAATGATGGCCCATTATACTGAGGACATTTATGGGTAGTGTCAGTATTATGTGTATTAATAATAATAATTCTTTCAGCCAGTAAAATCTTTAATAAAAAAAAAAAAAATTTGTGTATATAATTCAGCAAATTAAAGTAGTTATACTACCATTCCAACGTTTGGGGATGATAAGAGATTTTAATATTTTGTAGAAAACAATATTGCAACTTCACATAACTTTTCTTATTTTAATAAAGTTTCAAATGTAACTTACTCTTTTAATGGCAAAACTGAATTTTTGTGTCACATGATCAAATTTAAATAATAATAGTTATTCTTAATAATAATAATAATAATAATAATAATAATAATAATAAAAACAATACATTTCATTTAAAAGTAAAAAAGTTAAATTATGAATTACTAATTACTAACAATACAGATTTTGGTAGAAACTACCAGGTATGACAATACATCAAGAAATAAAGTAGAGAGCAAAACTGTTAGACTGTTAAACTGCGGCAGATTATTATTCCAAACATGAGCATATGCACATTTACTAAAGATCAATGTAAAGACTAACGTAAATGTCTCCACCTTGGCATGTGTATTGAACAGCTCAAAGAGGGCCATGACCAGCTGCTCAACACCGATGTGACCATCACGGTACTCTTGGATGTAGTAACCCATGGTCTGCCTCTCCGGTTCGGTCAGCAGATGTCTGGCCTGCTCCTCCAGCATGGCCCTGCTCTGGTTCACCAAACTGGACAGAGTCACCTGAGATCCCGCCACACCTTTATAAAAGCCACCCTGAGGAGAACAGAGAAAAGAAGGAATGCAAATAAGAGAAGAAACGCAACATTAATTCTAATATTGAGACACATGTGGCCTTAAAGCACACATTTGAAATCTTCTAACATCTCTGGATAAGCCTCTGGTTCATTGCTGAGGTCATAACTCTCATCTCCATAATGTCTTTTACCCTCCTCCCTATTTTCTCTTTCTGATGCTTCAGACTCTCTCCTCGAGAGCAGCTTTCCCTTTAATTAGTCTCCTAATCAAACAGCTCTGCTACAGAGTCAACATGATCATCGATCTGTGTTTCGCTCAGCCTAGAATTGGCACGCAATACAGCCAAGGGATAAACTGGAAAACTGTATAACTATCTAGGTACTTGCTACGTACCTACTGTATCTGAGTGGTTTGAGATTCACTTTGGGTCGATTAGGGGTGTATCGCATGCTTTAAATTAATTTTATGTAGTTATGTCCGCTTGAATAGCCTGTAGACTTGCTGGGTGGAGATGCATGATAGTTAACGGTCAGGTTTGCAGGTGCACTCAGGCAACACTAGTGTCTATGTTATCAAACCGTCAAAAGACACAATGCTTTGAACTGAGCTTGATCAATACAGACAGAGATGGCAGTTGAGGCGAGTGAATGCTGATAATGCCTGAACTATTCTTGCCTTTATTCTTTTCTTTCTCTTTAGAACAGAGTATGTTTTGTGTTAAACGCTGCAAGTTAGATAAGCTCTACCATACAGCACTCCCACAGGAACCAATGCATTTCGGCTGCATCAAATAACAGACCATTTATTTTCACAGTATTTCAGAGGAAAATCCCCTGACTGGTTTGACCCATGAGGCTCATGTCCCTTACTGGACATTGAAGAATAACTAGTCTAGAAATTTGCTGTTTTTGCTTGCAAACCCAAGGTAGAGACAAAAAGGAAGCAATTAAGAACAAAACTGGCAAAATTATTAAATATAATAAAATACAATTAGGAAAAAAGAAATGAAAAACATAAAGTGCTGTCCTGACCATATTGCTCTAACCAGGGCCAGTGTCCAGAGAGCCATTTACTTTATTTCCACTTTCTCTTTGTTTTATTCTGAAAACCCTGTGATTTCACATAAATCCCCTTAGCTGCTGTGCTGTTGAACTCAAACTCATCCTCACCCGGAGAACAAACTGTTTTTGAAACTTTGCCCAACCACTGCAGATGAGATGAACACTGAGCCCTCAGATCAGTGTTAAGGCCCGTTCACACCAAGAACGATAACTATAAAGATAACTATAAAGATAACGATATTAGCGTCCACACCAGCGAACGATATTGTTTGTGTATTCTAAGCGGACGCGCGTCTGCTGCTTTAAACTCTCGAGCTCATTACAGCAGGATTGATTCTGATTGGTTGGCAATGTTTTTATCGTTCATCAGAAAAAAAAATCGTTCTGAAAGTGATTCCAATGATATCTTTTCTCTGTGCCTTTATCGTTATAGTTGTGGTGTGGACTCCGTTATTCTTTAATATTGAGAACGTTATGAAGTTATCTTATAGTTATCGTGCTTGGTGTGAACGGGCCTTGAGTCTGAAACTTACAAGAAGCGAATCTAACTAACATTTTTCATTATATATATTATAAATATATATCTAAAGCTAGGGACAGAATGATTTTTTATGTTTTTTAAATAAGTCTTGCGTCCTCACCAAGGCTCAATTTATTTGAATATAGATACAGTAACACAAATTTGCTGTTTTCTGTTTCAGTATATTTGAAAAAGTAATTTATTCCTGTGATGACAAGCTGAATTTTCAGCAGCTATTACTCTAGTCTTCAGTGTCACATGTACCTTCAGAAATCATTCTCATATGCTGATTTGTCGCTCAAGAAAAAATTCTTATTACAGTAGTGGTTCTTCATATATATATATATATATATATATATATATATATATATATATATATATATATATACATATATATTTATATATATATATATTTATATATATTTATATATATATATTTTATATATATATATATATATATATATATATATATATATATATATATATATATATATATATATATATATATATATATATATATATATATATATAAAATACTTTTTTTGTGGAAACTGTAGATTTCAACATGCATCCTTTAAGTATTTCTTCAAAGAGAGAGCTAGAAGACTTCTTCAGATGAGAACACAAGTGTTTCTGTCTAGTTTGATGTTGAGAGGTTCAAAAGCGTGGCCCTCCAGAGCACTCGGAGATATCAGCTCCACTGTTCAATTACTAAAAGCAAAGCTTGAGCAGAATCTCTCCAACAAAAGATGATCAATAAAACAAGCAAGAAAAATGTGAGGTTTTATAATTCCTTAAGAACGACAGCGGCCAAGATGGGATCGATCATGCGCCATCAGTAGTGTTACAGCCTCTGTGGTTACCAGTTATGCCATCAACTGACAGCCTCTTTAAATCACAGGAACACATAATTGCTGATCAATATCATATCTTTATGAAAGCACTATCAGAACAAGCGTTTTGTCCACCAGAACCTCACTGTGTGACTCACAGAGCAGAAACTCCAGCCGTGTCCCTACATATCACACCCCAGAGAATTTGAATAAGGCTTGAATGAGACAATTTAGCTCTAGATTGAGCTTTATCTAAAAGGAACTTGAGATAACTCACCTCTATAAAGACCGGAAAGCTATTTTCTCTCAAATGAAATAGAACGCAAATATAAAAATAATAAAATAAAGTGTCCTATAGGGGACATGCTTCTGGAATGAAAGAAGAAGTCCTTAGATGAAATGAAGCAAAGCGAAGGTCGGGCAAGTGTGGAGAAGTTCATCCTGGGGTGGGACTGGCAGTAATTACTATAATAATAATAATCAACACAACCAAAAAACACTAAATTATAGATAGATCAAACTTTTTTGACTATTTTAAAGTCATTCTGTTCTATATTACCTCTAACTGCTAAAACATAAGACCACTGAGCAATAAATGAAATAATTAGATAATCAAGATCAGTGTCACCTTGCTTAGACTTTAATTAAAATGACAAATGCTTGGGTTCGGGAGCTGCTGTCGGTTACAGCTCTATCGGTCTCATTATCAGAGTTTTAATATGCTAACCGACGACATGGAGATAATGACTAAGCTTTTCAACAGCACAAGGTCTCGGTTCTCAGATGATATTACTGTTTCGGCCTGACTATGGTCCATGTCGAAAATTGGAGCTTCGTTTCCTCCCTCTTGAGCTACATTAAGTCCCGCGCTTCGAAGAGCACGTCTCTCCCAAAGAGATGATAGATTTGTACACCTCTCTTTAGAACAGTGGCAGAGCGGAGCACTCAATAGATGTCCTAAAGGCACACCGGAGATAAGCTCTCAGAAATATAAGCAAGCTTTCTTATATACAGACCAAACCAGTCAGGGCATGAGTCAGTAGAAGTTCAGGAAAAATGCGCTTTACAGTGCCTTGAAGTGCTTTATTTTTTTTTTTTAATGTTAAAACTTTTTTCTATACCAGTTAAATGTTTAACTATAATAGCAGAATTTTTTATAATAAAATTGCCATGACATTATGAATATTATATAGAGTTATGGTAATATAATTGATGTATGTCACCTTTTAGTGTAATATTGCAGAAGCGACCGTACAGATGCATTTTCAGAGTATTGTCAGAATTGTTCAAGCTTTATATTTTACTGTGCTTTGTTTACTTTGCTAATGCTGTTGTGCTGAGGCCCCTGAGGGCCACCATAGTTCTTCTCTTAAACGGGCAATGTCAATTTGGAGAATTCAATTACAGTAGCTTCAAAATGAGGGCAGCTGAAATGGGTTTAAGCTGAAATCAGTTGGCAAAGAGGGGGCTGAGATTCGCTTGGGATATACAGAGAGTTCCCATCAGGCAATGGAAATAAGTGCCTTACTCAGCAAACATTCGACAAGGTCACATAGTGAGGAATCCTCACCAAAAACGTTTGCAAGTTCAGATCCTAGTTGTGATCCCACATCAATGTGACTTTATTTGTAGTGTATTTCTAGAAAGCTGGAATACAACCAGACGAGAACACACACTCAAATATCTGGATCAAAAATGAGCTTCGGCTGCAGTCAATGCAACAGATATGAACTGGTTTCTGTTTGTTGAATGTGTGTTAAAGTTTAGAAGGTTTCTGAAAAGTTCAAAAGGACCAAAGCATAATTTTCTGTGTCTGTACCCTAAACAAGTTCAACTTGCTCAAAGCGCGTATACTGACGAAAACATAATGAAGCAGTTATATGATTATCAATTTATACGCTTGGGTTGTTCTGCAGGCAAACATTGGACAATCAGACTAAAAAAGTATTTGTTATTTAACCACAAATATATATATTTTTTATTAAGCAATGGATGTTTGTTGCAAAGTTTGTGCTTTGTTGTTGCAAAGTTTGTTGCAAAGTTTGAGCTACTGTGATGAACTCAAGTAATTATACTATTACCTGTAATGTGAATCTTATTTCATAGGAACTGCGTAACGTATTTGTGTCCACCTACAAATGCACGCTTATGTCTACATATCAGGAATGATTTATGAATTTACGTTGCCTTTCTCGCATAAACTGATGTATGCAACTTATCAATGTCCTCCGAAGAATCATGGCGCTATGAGTCTTTGGAATACAAAGTGAGTGGTTTACTGCAAAAGCTCAAAGCCCACAGACATGAGTCCAGGCACTTCATCTAACCGTGTCCTTCAGCCTGTCATTCCCACTGCATGCAATAATCAGCCCCGTGGTAATATGTTAGTGCTCACGCACTGCCCAGACTTTATAGGAATCCGTTGTTTTGTGCATAAACCTCTGTTTACAGAGGAGGACCTTGTAAAACCCTGTTCATCGAGTGGGTCACCTTGCTCGTTTTTTTCCTTTTCACATTCTCACCTCCTCTTGTCTTATTCTATCCTGTATTTTTATGTCTTCTACTCTTGCCTTCTATCCATATTTTTTCATTCTTCACAAGAGTTATTCCTGTTATTAAGGCCATTTTCAAGCACAGTATATCTAGCGTATCTCTTAAAGAGTTCACACAGAAATAAATATTATGCCTTCATTTCGCATCATACGGTTTAAAGATATATGTGTTTTGGAATGACATGAGGTTGAGTAAAGGACGACAGAATTCTTATTTTATAAAAAAGAAAAATCTTTATTTTTATTGTATTTGAGTGTATGGATGTGTGTGCACATATGTATATCTTATGTATATATTTCATTATTATTTGGCGTAGTATTGTAGAATATGTTTGGAATATTTGTTTTTATATTTCTCAAGAGTTTTGTATTTGTTTTTTCTTGCAAATTGTTCTTTCAATGTACTTTCTGCATTCATTCAATCTTAGTATTGATCAAGTAAATAAACTTCAACTCAACTCAAAGCTCTTTTTTGATAAACTACTCATGTAATACACGTCATAAATATCATACTCACAATTTTTATAGATCAAAATTATATCAGTTGTTTTCACTTATCAAAACAAAGTGATCATTTATAATAAATTCACAAATATTTTTGCTAATATGTGCCCAGATACTACTCTAATTAAACCGGCAATTTGCTAAAATACATTCCAGGTGTTCCTTCATTTATTCCTTAAGAACGTTTAAACAAAATTAGTTTTTATTGCCAATGACTAACTATAATACTTTATTTAATCCTGTTGATTAATAATAAGTTTAAGTACCTGAAAGTGTGGTACTGTATATGCTTTTATATAAATGCTTTCTTACATTACAGAAGCTTATAAGCTTATTCATTTTCTAAAAGTCACAGATCAAAGGTACCGCATGCCAGTCTGACCCTCTCATATATATTACAATATAGCTCTACACCAGTCTTACAAACACACAGTGATGTTAAGAATGTTAAGTGCATGTGTCTTTTGCAGAAACCAGTCTGAATACAGATCAACTTGGATCCCATGTGCCCAGAGGGACCCATTTCATCCCATTCTCTTCCATACTGTATATTGCCCTTCCTATGTCTTTCAGTTCTTCTGTTCTCCTTATTCTGTTCACAAACATCTTCTTTTTTTTTGTACTCACAGTACATTAACAGGTGTATGATTGCCTAGCTAGAGTAAGAGCCACAATCCCCACGTTCCCTTATCAACCGATAATGCAAAAATGAACTGAACTGATCTGTGATTCTGACTCCTTTTCTTATGTGATTAGTCTGGCTAAGGTAAGTTTTTTAGTTTAGGTATCAAAGCACTGCAAATATAAGAGCCTGATCTATTATGCAGCTGACTACGGCTCATTTGCATAACAACAATATATCCTCACTATGGAGGACAAAAGAGAAGCACTTTGAACATAAATAGACCTGCAAAAAAAGATCCTGGAGGCATTTGATTAGGTCGCATTCCTGTTATTCAGTACCTTTTGAACTCTGTAACTTTTAAAACTGAATATAACTTTCATGTATTGCAGAGAAGTGCTCAAAAAGGAGAGGTATGTGCATACATTTTCAGAGGTATGTGTCTTGGGATGAATGAGCAAAAATACTTTTGTAAAGTCTATAACCAATAATGTAGTACTGTAACTAATTATCTTCATTTAGAGGCTCAACAAATAATTGCATTTTTAATTACATTTTAATTTATTTAATTATTAATATAATGAATTCAAATTAATTTGTTTACATATAAATTGGACTCATTTGAAAGCCTTAAGTATAAATATGACATGAAAATTAACAATGCATGGTGCTAATGAGCAAAGCTTAACTCTATAATGACAATAAACAAGGTATAACTATCCTAAATGATCTGGAGCTCACCAGGATTTGCAGAGAGCCATTTAAAAAAACACTTATACCTTTTCACTCACACTTTTAATGCTGCTAAAACCAAACAGTGGAGAACATCCTGTTCAAATATAGAAACAAAGTAGCCTACTCACCTTTCCTGATGCTGATGCTCCCTGGTCCAGAGAGAGTCTGTGTGAAAGAGGTAAACATGAGAGAAATCAATACCATATACATGCTCTACAACCCCTTTGAACGTCCACAAACAGATGTAGAGCCAAACAGAGACTCCGACACACATGCCATGTATAAAACTGATCTAGTTTCTGGTTTTAGAGTTAAGCATTCGATCAGACCTGGATGCCTAAGGGAAAATGATGGTCCATTGTTTTGGTTTGATTAGAAGTGACAAAAACTTTTTAATTGTTTTCAGATATTTCAAATAAATGCTGTTATTTAGAATGTTCTACTTAGCATAAAATAGTTTTTTTATTGTAATAATATTTCATAATATTAGTGTTTTACTGCATGCACACACACACGCACGCACGCACGCACGCACGCACGCACGCACGCACGCACGCACGCACACACACACACACACACACACACACACACGCACACACACACACACACACACACATACATACACACACACACACACACACACACACACACACACATATATATATATATATATATATATATATATATATATTACTACTATTATTATTTTTTTCAGCCTTATTAATCATATGAGACTTCTTTCAGAAATATTCAAAACTCTTATCGACCCAAAAAATTTCAACAGTGGGGTTAAATTCTCATATATCCCTACATGTTACATTAAATCACATTACATTATCACACAGATGAATGGTCAATCGCTGCATTCTCTGGTCAAAAATATTTGAGTAATGATCACTAAACTGTATAACTGGATATTGCGTCGGACAACCGCTTTCAAACATGTGTTTCATGTCTTTTTATTACTCAAGCATTTTGCAGTCATATCAAGAACTGCTTTTATCAACTTGTCAATTTGCTCAGTAACAATGACAGGTACAATACTTCCCTGTGCCAGTTCTGCCCTTGGATTTGGATTGAACTCGTACCCCAGACCACCAGGAGCTTGATAATAAGCTTTTATATAAAATGCCACCTTGCATTTTTCCCCTGGCATGAGAGCAGAGCACCCGGCTCACCTCATCAGCTAACCTCCATTAACAAGAAGAGAACCAGAGAACTGGCACAAGACACACCCGAGCTGCTTTATGAGCTTCATATTCTCCAAACAGGCTGTGAAAGACCACCAGGGACTGGAATAAACCCATGAACAGACTCCTTTCAGTTTACAGTCCTCTAAGTGCAAATAGCCCAGAGGTTTGGAAAGATGCTGATTTATAGAATTAAATAATTAAAACTCATCTTTTGAATAACCTGCTCAAAAACAGTTTTTTAATTGAACTAAGGCTGGAAGCTTTACCTTAATTCTAATTAAATGACTGTGGCTGAACTGTACTGTACATTTTTAATTTATTAAACAAGATCATTAAGTCGCACCACCAAGACATGACTTGTGCTGTATCTAAGAACAAATTAACAAATCAGCATAATTGTCTTCAGTGAAATAGTAGTATTGCTTAATGTACGATAGAGGGTGTCAGCATTTTATACACTTCTAGAAATGTATGATAGGCAAAAAATGACTCTTTAGCCTGTATTTTAAAATATTAAAATATGTAGGCCTGTTTTTTCAAAAATGTAAATTTGCTGGAAATGTATTCATCCTTAGGCCATCCAAGATGTAGATGAGTTTTTTTTTCTTCTTCATCGAAACAGATTTGGAGAAATTTTGCATTACATCACTTGTTCAACTTTGGATCCTCTGCAGTGAATGGGTGCCGTCAGAATAAGAGTCAAAACAGCTGATAAGAACATTATGATAATCCACAATTAATTCACACGACTCCAGTCCATCAGTTAACATCTTGTGAAATGAAACGCTGCATGTTTGTAAAAACAAATTAATCATTAAGCCATTTTTAACTTAAAATCAGTACTTTTGGCCAAAAATACGAGTTGTCTACCCAAAACAGTCTGAATCAAGAGAGAAATCCACCAGATAATCAAGCCATTAAAAGGCCAAAAACAGTCCAAAACAGATATTTTGGTGAATTTTGATGTGAGAGGACAACAATTATGGACTTTTTCCACTGGAAAAAAGCATTATTACAGATTATGGACTCGTATTTTGGCCAGAAGTTAAATTAAGGTTAGATTCAAAATGCCTTAATGGTAAATTTGTTTCTTTCAAATATGCAGCTTTTCACATCAGAAGATGTTAATTGATGGACTGGAGTCATGTAGATTCTTGGATTTAAGGATTATTTTGACATTTTTGTCAGGTGTTTGAACTCTCATTCTGACGGCACCCATTCACTGCATCTGAAGTGATGTAATGCTAAAGTTCTCCAAATCTGATCTGATGAAAAAAAAAAAAAACAACATCTTGGATTGCCTGAGGATGAGCAGCACAATCTGACAAATCAGACAATCATTTTCAATATTTTTCAGCGTTTTGGCTGAAATATTTATATCCAAAAACACTGATTCATCCAGGAATTTACTAGCTTTCTCTTCTATTCATTTGACTCCTTTATCTCTCACTCTTTCCATGTTTCCACACATTCTCATCACCCTCTTTCACTCACCCTGTGACACTGCTGCTGGCCGAGCTGTCTGTAATCTGTGAGCTTGTGATCCACTTTGTCTCGCCCACTACGGTGCGGGCATGTGGCAGTCGCCCGACATCCTTCACCGTCATCATCAGGTGCTGTGTAGACTTCAGCACTTGTACAGCCTCATCGTGTGGGATGCTGAGGAAACTTCGTCCATTGACCTCCAGAATCTGATCCCCGACCTGTGGAGATAATGGAGCAGAGAGAGGAGAAGATGGGTGGGCTGGTGGTGGTAGAGTAGGGCAGGAGGTAAAGGGGGATTCTGATGAAGCTGGAGACGGAGCAGTCTGGATGGACATCAAGTGGTCAGGCCAGATTTGTGGAACAGCAGAGAAGGTTATGATGAGATAAATAGAAAGTTAAAACTGCAATGACTGACTGAAAAGAATGCACCCATAGACAAACACATTTTAAATATTCATGTCCACCTTATAAAGAGAATACAAAAAGAGCACAAGGAAAATACATTATGAAGTACTTGCACAAAATAAGCAATCTCCAAATAATAGCTGTTTCTGAACTGCACATATAGCCTAAATTTCCAAATACAAACATAAAAACAATAGGCTAGAATTTTGGTATTGCTAACTACTGTTTTAAAAAAAAATCTTTATTGAATGAAATCATTTATTTGATGCAATAATCCTATTTTATATTAAATAATTTATTTAATTTATACTTTTACTTAATATTAAATATCATTTTAATAGAATATTATTAAAACATTAAATAAAAAAAATAAAAAACAATTACTGACACACAAACTAAAATTAAAATGAAAACAGAACATATAAAAATAAAAGCAAAAATATATGAATGAATACTATGATAGTATACAAATAAAACAAAACGTTTTTTCCAAGGACCCCCAAACATGAAGGTTCTTTGCAAGGGTCCCTTAAAATATAAAGTAGCACAATATTTGTCAAAATATTCTAGACATTGTAAAGACAATAAGTTGCTTGAGAATTTAATGTCACGTCACTTAAAAATATCTGCTTTATGAAGGATATAATTATTATCAGAATTGTTTTTTTAATAATATCCAGCATTTAAAACTCTTAAATAAAAAAAAATTCTGTAATAATATATATATTTTTTTTAAATCATTGCATGAAAAATTTACTCAATATTCTAACATATTAACAATAAGATATACTATACCAAAAATACACATGTAAAAATAATTTATAAATAAATATGCATATATTTTTTTATAAATTGCATTAAATGTAATCACCTACATGGTTTTCCCAAATGCCTTTAACCTACAAACTGTATAAACACATTGGATAAAAAAAAGGAAAAAAGAACATTTTGCTTCCTTATTTCAGTCCAGCAGGTCACTGAAAAAGATTCAATTTAGATGGCAAGGCATCTAGCCCTGCTTTTACTGTAAATGTAATGTGCCTTAAATCAACCACTTCATTTCTAAGTACTGGATGAGAAACTGAACCGACGGCTAAAAAACAGAGACATGCTGTAGCTTAAATTCAATCCTGTTCTACAAATGTAGTACATTTCTTCTAGATAGTTCTGACAGTCTCCTCATCTCCATTCATCCTCCCACTCGTTGATCTGCTCTTTATCTTTTTCCCGTGCGCCTTCTGCTTGTCACTCATTTATCTGACTCATTGTTTCTTCTTTTGTCAGGCCGGCTCGGAGTAAAATATTTCTATTTGGAAACTCTTACCGTGGGATTAACTCGTCACAACAGCAAACTGGCTCCATTTCTCTTTATCTTGCTCTCTTTCTGTTTTCATCACTCATCTCACAATTTCATTCCAGCTGTCTTTATGGATCAATACCCAGCCTGCCCCTCTGCCCACCCAAAGATGCTTGAGGGTAATTAAATAGGCTTTGCAGTAATCATGATATTAATAAATTATGCTGTTTATCAATTTGGACGCAATCTGGCTTTGTTCTCCCAAAGAACACAAGAGAGGTATTTTGAAATCAATGCGGCAGATATGGGCTGCTTGCTTTCTCAAGCGAAACAGCAGATCATTAGCTCAGGTTTATCTCCTGGCATTTCTTTTCAGTGTATCACTCCAGAGAGTTCAAACGGTTGAGATACCATATCTCGTCACATCAAAACCAGAAATTCGCAATAATATCCGTGCAGATTTTTTTTTAACAACAAAACAGTGCTATAAATGGCTATAAAAATTGCAAAAAGAATAAAACAACTTGAACGCATCATAAAAGCAGTCCACATGAATTGAACTGAATAAAATAAATCTATACAGTCTAAAGCTATAAAAGTGAAAAGATGTATAGCTATATCTGTTTTTGGAAACAAATAAAAAAAGCACATAACTAAGCTACTTAAAAAAACAAGAAACGAAAAAACGGGAAAACTTAAAAAAATTCAACAATTATTGCATGATCAAAAACTGTTAATCTAGATTTAATTCCAATATTAAGATTTACTGTAGCACCTAAAAGCAAAATTTGGCAATAGACAGTAACAATAATGATTTATATTTACAGAAAAAAATATTTAATCTCCTCTGAACCCTCAACATCTTCTGTCCTGCCCTGGAATCACCCGGGGAGTACTGGATGAAGAGGAGTAATCCTCATATTTACATTACACTCTAGCTTCTTTCTTTCTTTTTCAAATCCTTCCATCTTTTTTTTCCTCTCACTGCATTTTGCACGCCCTGCCAGTAAAGGAAAAAAAGCGTTGTGTAGCTGCAAAGCAACCGGCAACCATTCGTTTTCAACGAGCAATGAGAGACAACTTGCAACATGATGCTGCGACTACTGATGGGATACAGACAGTTGACTAGAAAGTTGAGTAGTCGACAAGAGTCCAACAGAAAATGTGAAGGACCTTGAGAGTGAAAGAGGAAAATACTAGGTATTTGAAATAAGGCCTGTCCCGACCACAGCATCCCTGACATTTCTCTCCTTCCTGCTTGTCTATAGTGATGGAGGAGGAAGAAGATGACGGAAGAGAAGACAGCTTGGCTGCTTGTTTTCCCCAAATGGCTCTTATATCCGGACAGCAATCAGAAACAGTGGCTAATGCACACAGCAATCATGCTTAGTTACAAATCCATGTCTGTGAGAGGAATAACATCTGCTCTACTGTTACGTCAAACGTCAGAGCACAGTGCACCATTCATTCTTCATTTACCAAACTAGTTTAGCGCTTGCAGCTGTAAACCAAATACAAGACTATACATTTCCATCTTTAAACATGCATGATCACTGAGTCATCTGCAAGGTTGCTGTTGTGCATGAGTTTGGAGTATGTGTTTTTGAAAACTATTTTTTTTAAAGAACTTTAAATTGCTTTAGATAGACATGAGGAAAGCTATCCATTA